>NW_023496042.1:0-196788 GCF_904425465.1 Colossoma macropomum
AGGTGGTGCAGATGAAGTTGAGTTCCTGGTCCTCAGGCAGGCTGACCCACTGCTGACCTCCTCTAGACTGCACTGCTCCAGTTCTCTCTACAGAGCTGCAGTCTTCTTCTCCGGTCCCGTTATCTGGAACCCAGTTCTGGTAGCAGATAGACTCTCCACTCACCCAGAACCAGAAGCTGAGGGTGCAGGTGTGACGCAGACCCAGCCACACATGTTCAGTGGAGGCTTTCTGTGCCACCTCCTTCACCCAGAGCTGGATCTCCTCAGACTGAACTGAGACCAGATCCACATGATGATCTCTGCAGTATCTCAGAGCTTCTCTCCAGGTCAGATTCTGATTGATCAAGATCAGCTTATCTGGGAAACAGGAAACTGGATAATCTAGACATCCCAGTGTCATCAAAGGGTTTTGCAGTAAACACAATGTCAAATATAAATAAAAAGGTAAAATAACAATATTTACAACCAGGGTTGGGAGGGTTACTTTAAAAATGCATTCTGTTACAGATTGCTGATTACCTGTTAAACTGTAACCTAATCCAAAGGATTACGGATGTAATCTGATTATTTTCCATGACTTTTGGATTACTTGAATCTAATTAAAGATGTATAACTAAATTAAGAAAAGAACAATACTTTTTAACAAAAATTCAGCTTAACACATGCCAAACACAAAAACTGCACTGTTATGAAACTGAATGATAAACTTTAGGTGACTTACATGTTGTGCCTCACAAAAACTGTCACTGATCTCACATTTAGAGAAATGGCCAAATGTAAGAGGAGCAATATATGAAAGTCTTTGAGGATAAAGATGAAAATTTGTATAACAGTACAATAAGCTTTGAGCATAGATGACTAAAAGTTCTTAGACTAAAACACAGGGGAACAAGTAATTGATGTAGAATGATCTAGTACATTGAATCAAATGCAATATAATTTAAAATAACAATTGTCATTCTAAAACTCTGACTGCCCATCATGTGTGTTCTATCTTCTAAAAGGCAGTACTGGCTCATAAGGTTTCATGTTGGTGTGTTGTGCTTGGACTCTGAAGATGGTAATTTGTCGACCCTCCCTAATCAGCTCTCAGCAGTTTTAGGAGTTCAGACAAATCAACTTGTCCTATGAGTTTAAAAGGCATTAATTTCACACAAAAGCTAAGAGTGAGCTGATTGTCTTAGTTGCAAATTATGATAATTTTACGCATATTAACATTTTACAACCATCATTGAAAAACCGTTGAAGAAAGAAACCACCATGTGAAAACAAAACTAAATTTGCATTGTTGCATGTATTCTGTTACTACCCAACCCTGTTTAGAACACTACATACATACAGACATTGTTGAAGAAGTGAACTACAACTCACTCTCATAACAGATGAATGGGAGCTGGTTGTCGCACTTCTCATTATTCCACTGGTCTTTCTCAGTCAGCAACACCGCAGCACACTTTCCACCTTGACCATAATTCTCTGGACCAGACATCCAGTACCTGAATGAAGAGTTGCTCTGATCTGACCACTTCCAGGAGTCGTTGAACAGGCCAATCCAAATATGATAAGCAGTCAAATAGTTTTTTGAAATATTAAAGATCTGCTGGTTCTCAGTCTGGTTCGTCACACTGGCCAGGTCTGTGTGATGTTCTCTACAGTAGCTCTGAGCTTCTCGCCGGGTCCTCGTTTCATTAATGAATACGTATCTTTCAGCCTTTGTCTTCTTTTCTTAAAAAAATTCATTACATTATTAATGTCAGTTACTTTTATTATTGCCTGCCCTCATAACCCACAAAACGAGACTAGACAGCAATAACAATGACAACAATGCACGCAATATCAAATCAGATTTCAGTATTTTACGAAGGATAATTCACTCATTAATGTGTATCTAGAAGTTCTTACCATCATAACAGACGAAAGTGAACAAACTGCTGCAGTGATCATCCATCCAGGTTCCATCACCTTTAAACATTGCAACACAGTACTGGGTCCCATTCAAAGGACCATTTGGTTCCCCACTTCTCCAGTTTCTGTACGTGCTCCCCCCTGTGTAGACATTTCCATCTGCCAGAGACCACAGCCATTCCCCCTTGTCCCCTCTGACAAGGCCGATCCAAACAGAGCTGCTGAGTATGTCATTCAGATGTTTATTCAGAGTAGCATTGAGCTTCTTCATCTCCTCCATGTTGTTGATGGTGGCCAGATCAATGTAGTTCTGTCTGCAGTAGCTCTGAGCTCCAGTCCAAGTTTTACTCTCATTCAAAAGGAGATACCGATGAGGAACATATGCAGCTAAATTACAGACAGCTGTGAAAAGGAAATGAAAATGTATAATAATTGGTATTGTATGGCAACAGTGTGTCTACAGTATATAGAGATCACACTTGTAACATATAACATATAATCATATAAATAAATGTAAATATATGGGCTGCTGAAGGTTTCCAGACAGTAAACATTAGTTGGAGTCTAGTTTGGTCTTGGACCAGTAAATAGACGTTGCACACTGACCTGAGAGAAGAAAGGTGATTAAAATCCATTTTAGGCCCATTTCTGAGAGAAACTGTTTCACAACCTAGACGTTTAGATCATATTTGAAGAATGAATGTCTACATTCAAAATGGCATGTAACATTTATCACAGACAAAACACTGAAAAAAAATCCATACTTACACTATAAAGCTGACGCAAAATGTTTTTTTCTTCCACTGTATTTGCATTAAAAGAAAATAAATTGCGTGTTGTGATGTTTGTTTCTGTTCTCCCTCTCCTGATGTATTGTTCATGTAGAGTATTCCCCCTCATTATGTTGGTACCTTGTGATATGCTCCTCCTCTGTTGCATGCAGTTCTACAGAGATAGCATCACAGTCTTGATTTGTATAATTAGACATTGTACAGGTATACTTCCAGTAAAGAGGAAACATAAAGCTCTTTGCATGTGGTGTATAGACGCAGGTTGATTTCCCTAACAAATAATCAACACCTCAACATCGCAGATGATATCAGCGAGATCGAATATCAAAGAGACATTTGATAGCTTTGTTGTGTCATCACAATGAAACATGTGCCACAAGGAATCTATGCCCAGTAGCATGAATATCCTCAACTTTACCCCTTAAGTAAGAATTTTAAAGTAAGATTTTTCCCATACCCAATGGAATTATTTGAGGGTGACGCGTAAATTCCTTAGGTATTTCTCTTAGGTCGAGGGAATTTTACATTTATGGCATTTAGCAGATGCCTTTTTCCAGAGCGACTTGCATGTTATGAAGTACAAATAGGTTAGAGTCTGAAGTACCCTCAAGCTAAGACACTGCCAAAGGCAAAAGCTAGTGCTGATATTTAGGAAGAACGATACAAAATACAGAATTAAGACATAGTATGAGTGTAATACAATACATTTCAGTAAGTGCTAGATTAGTGTTCATTTAAGTGCGTCACAATGAGATGGGTCATCAGTCAGTTCTCAAAGACACCAAGGGATGATCTTTAGACAAGCTAGTGTTCGATCCACCATCAGGGTGCCACGACAGAGAAGAGTAAAGGCTTGTCTTCTGTACGTGAATAACATTGACAGTGTTATATTGTTAATGGTCACTATTATTACCAGCTAAACTCACTCCACTCAGAAGTGAAATCATGGAAAGCATCTCCCAAGACAGAATCCCTAGATGCATCTCTCTATAACCCGAAGTTTTAGAAACTCATCCTTTCAAGCATGATTTCATACTGCATATTTTAAATACTTCTTGTAAAATTCAATAAAAAAATAATTAATTATTTGGTCATGCATTATAATTAATTGAACAACACAGCATCACAGGATGTTGTGGATGTCCTGTGAAATTCCCATTTCAATAGTGTTAAACAAAATTTGTCTTTTTGTGAAACATGAAGTGTGTGCTTTCACCATTGATTGCTGTCTGTCTCTGCATTGCAACTGCTTTGTCATGAACCTTCGCAGGTGAAGAAAGAGGTCACACACTCTGGGGAAGAAGTCTCCCATAAGTGTTACCCTGTACAGGATATTGTTTTATAGGTGATTGAGGGTATAAGGTTGCCAGAGTCGCTGAAGTGGAGAGAAGGTAGCTCCTCTGGGTGAAGGGAGCTTTCTGCCCTCGAAAGAGGGAATGATATCTTCAGTGACCTCGTCTCCATTACAGCAGTAAACTTTGCAGGGAAGTGAACTCCTCCTGAGTTTAGGATTAGAAACATTAGAAACATTCAAGTCTTTCAAAGACTCAATTTGGAAGAGATACTGAATTTGATTATATAGGCCTGTTACTCATAACTGTTACTCAAAACTTACATTGACATTTTTAGCTTGACCAGGGTGACCATACATCCTCGTTTTAGAGGGCATGTCCTCTTTTGTGACCTAAAAAGCCAGGATTCCTAAATTGCCTAAAATGTTCAGGATTTGGTTTTGATTTCATGTTGAATTTTGCTTTTGACAGTCACCCGAATATCCACTATGCTACCCTAATGTCTACTGTGTCCTCTTTGTTGGAAACCAAATTATGGTCACCCTAGTTTTACAAATTCTGTCTTCAGTCTTTTATGATTGGTTTTCCTTCCATAATAAAAATCCAATAACTGGTTATTTAGCAAAAATTAAGTAGGATTCAGGTTTTCACTCATTTAATGGTTACTTTATAAAATGTTTGAACTCCTCCTATAGGGTCATGCAGAAGGCACGGCAGAGCAAGGAAAAGGTTCACATACTAAATGTCTGAGTGAGAGAGAGGAAGGAGTGCCAGAGATGGAGAATCCAGAGAACGAGAAGGATCAAACAGACCTAGTGAGATAGAGGGATTAAGTGACAGGATTATTTAGGTGACAAGGCCCAGTCATGTGAAGTGGAATAGCTATCCACAGAACAGTTTTGATGCACAGAACAGGGTATTTGAGTATTGCTGGTTTGATAAATACAGATGGTTAGAATTATCTGTCAATCAAAAGGTAGCTTTCTGCTTTCCATGTAGAGTGTTCAGAAAAACATGCTGCTTTGTTTATTGTTGGAAAGCATGAGATGACATAAACCCATGAAGAGTGTGATAGCATGGCAGAGCTACCAGGTAAGTGGCAGTAATGAAAACACTGCTCAGATTATAGCATTTGCACATACAACAGAAAGGACGCAGCATCTTAGACAAATCACGGCAGTCACCTCAATGCTAGAAAGACAGGAACTGCCTTTTTGTGGCAGTAAGAAAAGTACAAACCAAGGCAATTTTCTTGCATGTATGGAACTTTTGAAGGAATTTGACCCTTTCTTACAATCCTCTGTCAAATATTACATATCTTTCTCCAGGAAAATGTAAACCACAATGGCAGATGAGGCCAGGAATGGACAGTCAGAGGAGTTGGCTGTGTTTGTTAAGGAGCGTTTTCTAGCACTAACAGAAATAAAGTAATTTGATGCACAGTCTATAACAGCTGTGTTGCAGAAGCAGCTTCAAATGAATGGGCAAACAGAGCCAAATATGTAGCACAAACATAAGATGGTGCAGCCATTTTGAGTGGGTCCAATGGAAGAGTGCAAGCACATTTTAGAGTACTTTGTGTCATGCCATACTTGCAGGCCTGTTTATGATGCTTGTTGGAAAGTGTCTATTCTTTTATTTTGGCACCTATCTAGTTAACCACCACTCAGTCCAAATTTAGATTGATATCACCTGAGCTTGTGCATCTTTCAGCCACTCTCTGGGCATGTCAGCTGTAATCCATTAATGCAGTTCTTGTCCCCCTGCTTGGACAGGATGCTCAGTGCGCTTGAACAATTTTGCAGTGAGCAATTTTCTAGTGAAGATGCAAGCCTTCTAAAAGGTACCCAGGCATGCAGCCCTAATTCAGAGTGAATCTTGAGTGATTCCTTTTTAACTGCGCTTGCTAAGCACCACAACATGGATCTCAAAACAGAAGAGGTGCTGGTGGCCAGAAGTTTTCTAGCCCACAAAACAGAGGCTGGATTTCCACAACTAGTTGTTAGCTGTGCACATCCTCCTAGATGCAGATGTTTCCCTCTCTAGAGACAGTCATTCATGTTGTCTTAACAATACCTCTTGAAAAAGGTCTTTTAGTGCACTGAACTAGCTGACCTCCTGGTTACCTAAAAAAAAATTGGCAGAAGAGATTTCAAAGTCTTGCAGTTAATTGAAAGTAAAACACCAGAGCTGCTGAGCCACAAGTCATAGACCAATTTGCCACATTCAAAAACAAGAGATGTTCTTTGATGATTCCATTCACAGTAGCAGCAGCAATCTGCTGTTAAATACTTTAAAAGCCCAAATACATGCTCTGTGAAAAATGATATATTTTCTAGTAAAAACATCTTAAATATAGTCAATATAATGTAGCATCCCACTACAGGCATACACAGGCTCATTGGAGGCACTGTATTTGCAGTGGGAAAGTCTGGCTGTTGTTCTAGAGGGGAGGGCTCCCACTGGTGAGAGAGAGCATCAGGCTTAGCATTTTTCAACCTGGGTCTGTATGACAACACAGTTGCATTGGGCAAATCATGTTGAATGATTGGCTATCATGCTACAATTCTCCAGGAATCGGTGGAAGAAGTTAGCAAAGCTCAGGAACTGCTGTACAAAGTTGGGGCATGTGGGTTGTGACAATTGGGCCACAGCCTAGACCTTGACTGGATCCATGCTCAGGCAGCTCTGTAACACTACAAATCCTACAAAGGATACTGTCTGAACATGGAACAGTAATTCCTCCAACTTTATGAACAAATAGTTCTTCAGGAGCAGCTGGAGGACCCACCAGACATGGGCTTGCAAGACATCAAGATGAGAATGTCATCCAAATAGACAAACATGTAATGATCAAGCACCTCCCTCAGAACCTTGTTATTTGCAGCCCTGGAAGATGGCTGAGGCATTCATCAGCCCAAAAGGCATAACTAAGCATTCATAGTGGCCCAATGAGGTGATGAAGGCCATCTTCCATTCATTCTCCTCCTTAAACCTGATTAGGTTATAGGCACTGTGCCAGTCCAGCTTGGTGAAGATGCCTGTTGCAGTGTCTTAAAGGCAGAGGACATGAGAGGTAAGGGGGAGCAGTCCTTAATCATGATCTTATTGAGTCACCTGTAATCAATATGGGGTGAACATCCCCGTCATTCTTCCCTACGAAGAAGAACCCTGGTCATGCTGGGGAAGTCGATGACTGGATGATACATAGTGCCAAAAACTCCTGGATTTAATCCTCCATGCAACTGGGGCTCTGCTTGTGCAGCAGATGCCTCTGCAGAATGAGGGGACTCCAGAGCTCCTTCAGGGGGATAACTCACTGTAACTTCCCATGGCAGCCCCTTGATTAACTAGGGCAACCCTTACCTGATCCATGTCAGCTTGCTCAGCTAAGTCCATTGTTTGGCTGTGTCAGTGAGTTTTACGCTTTCATTTCACTTATTATATTTATGGGCTTGGTAAAAACAATGAGTATAGCAGATTACTGGTCCCAAAAACAGACTTACGGGCTTCCATTCCCCTGCTCAATGATGACCAGCAAGAGATTTTTTTGCTATTTCAAGCAATCTGCATCTTTCTCATGCTCAGGAAGATGCAGAAAACACAAGCAGCAAAGGAACTTCAGCACATAACAGATAGACTTTCAGCATGCTGCTATTTTTTTTTTCCGTTATCAATATATTAATGTATGGTGGCCAGACATGGGCTGAAGGTGGTCTAAAATTATATATGAAAGCAACACCCACCAAATGTGGCTCCAAAGTATTCATTTTTGCTGTTTCAGCAAATTAATTCACTTAGAATTTCTTTGTGTACAAGTAAAAAATGTTCCATGGCATCAGGAAAAGGACTTTAGTTATGACTCAGTTTAAAATCGCTTGGTTATTCTCTACTAGACACTGGATGCAAAGTGTACACAGACACACACAGGTGTACACTACCCTTCTTTCTGACCTGCTGGAGGAAAATGCTTGTGCATGTAGTACCATACCAATTGGCTAGCTGCTCTTTGTCAAGTGGATGAACAATTAGGAGGTGGATATGTGTTCTACAATGCATAAGGCCTACACAGGGGACACAGTAAACAGGCAAGTGAAAAACAAACAAGGTGTGTGGAGTACATCTGCTCTTCCAATTCCTACTCCAGTCAAAGACTGTTATGAGCACATGGGCAGTGTTGATCTTTCAGATGCTCTGATTGGATATTACAATGTTCTTCATAAGTCAAAAAATATGATACAAAACATTAGTTTTTCCATTTTAATTGATATTGTCATTGTCAGTTTCATCCTGCACCACCAAATGGCCAAGCTACATGGACAAGACTCTCTCAAGTAAAAAGTCATCATGGAAACACTAATGGTTGCAACTTGCAAACATTTTGAGAAAACTATTAGATGTTGCAGCACTTTTAGGCCAGTCAGCACAAGAAGAGCCCCACTGCAGGCCCGTTGGTCCAGTCAGCCCAGCATGTGAAGTACATGCCTGCATTCTTTTCCACAGATGCTGCAGCTGCAAGGAGGAAATGTGAGCAGTGCAGAAAGGGAGGACAGCAAGTAAAATATTGTCTGTTTCAAACTAAATTTTGCTAATCATGTGTGATTATTTTTTCTTTACAAAAGACAACTCACCCCTTACTAATTTCTGTTAACCTCATTCTTTGGTCAAGGTAAACCCAGTGAGTATTACACATTTATTTTGCAGTGTGGAAAATATTTTCCATGGTAAACATGCTCACATGCAAATAGATCAATTGAAATACAGGACTGAGCAAAAGTTTTAGTCATGTGAGAAAATTGGATTGAAGAAGCTACACTGCACTATTAATTGAAGTCAGGAAGTTGACATTTGAACAATATCAATTCAGCACAACTCAAGATGTAAATTGCCATCTCTACTCCCATTTTTGGTTTATACCTTTTTGTTGATGCCTTATTGCCTTCTGGCTGGGGACAGAGTGGACTTTCATTTGTTAATATTTCAGCACATGAAAATATATACAAATACAATTGAGGGTTAATCTAAGACTTTATCAGCTGTGTGGACACACACAAATCTGATCTTTTCAAATCCAACCTGAGACACTTTCAGACAGGTATCTGATTTGTGGCCATGCGACCTTAATATGAACGTTCACATTAGAATTCATGTGCTTTTTTCCACTGCCCTGCGCCATCATTCAGCGTTACCGTGGCAGCAGCGCCGAACAGAAGTCAAAGCCTGTAAACAGTGGAAAAGCAGCACATTTCACGTTCGTCTCGCTCTAATAATGAAGCTGAGAGCTGATCAGAGTTAATTATCTTCACAGTGAAGCTCGTTCTGCTCGTTAGTTTGTGCTGATGATTCACGTGATTCATTCATGTGACTTTACTGAGTAGGATGCATGCATGCAGGTCATTTCAGGACACTGCTTCGTTCACATTAATGACAGATTTGAGTCTCTTACCTAAACGAGTGTGAACCATGAATGACAAAAATCATCTGAAAAATGGTCAAAAATCTTTCAGCTAGTTTACCAGAAGAAAACTGTTAAATGACAGTAGATATAAATACAGTTTAAAACCTTAATTCTAAATAATTCAAAATTTTGTCATGGCCCATTCTTAACTGCTTGTTAGGACATCCTAGATCTCACAATGCTGCTAACACAAGGTCTGCTCTTCACATTCAACATACCATGCTTCACACCAGAGTACCGAGCAAACAGAGTATTAGTGTGCAGTGAAGCTAAAAGCAGGTGACATATATGGTATGACTATATGATCATTTTATAAAGACAGTTTAAAAAATCAACATGTTAAAGGATTTTTAACTTGCAATTCTATTCAGTCACAGTACAGTTGGCATATATGGACTTTGCTAGCAAGGACTTGTTTACTGATGATGCACGTGATTCATTCACCCAGCTTTTTTGCCTTGCTTTGCTACCTGTCTCCACCCATATTAGGGAGTGGTTGGGATTGTGTTTGTGTGTGTTTAAAAACTAAAATCACATCACATGGTATCACCAACATTTACTTATTTATTTTCAAATGTGATATGCATGTTAATTGAGGCTACATTTTACAGTTGAGTGCATATACATATATTTTTTTTTGACAATGCAGATATACAGGAGAAAACATGTTTACAAATACAGCCATACAACAAGTAGTTTATACATAAGAAAATATCATAACAATTTAAGTGAATATTATAATGCATTCATTACACATAAAAAACACTATAAAAAATTGTGAAGTGTCAGTGCATTATTAGTAGTGTACATACCATGCTGCCAGTGCCAAATAAGCTCAGTCCCAGTTAGTATAGAGCATTAAAACTAACAAACCTGCCTGTTCAGAAACACACTCTGAGCCATTCTATGATTTCTTTTAACAATTTATGAATTATACCTGTATGAAATGAAACCATAGCTTATAATCAATTTTAATGTACAGGGTGATTCAAAAAGATTCATCCAATTTCAAAATGATTTATTTCACTGTAAATCATTACAGAACAAACTGGAAATTGTTTAATTGAGCATAAAGTTTATTATGTAATTTTAAGTGCTCAATATGAACCTCCTCCAGCTGTACAGAAAACATCAACGTCATAGTCAAATTCATCCCATACTCAGTTGATCATGTCGGGTCTCACTGCATTCACAGCTCTTTCAATGCGATTTCAGAGGTCATCCAGTGTTCTTGGGAGTGGTGGTACATAAACAGAATCCTTAATGTATCCCCACCAAAATCACATGGCGTGAGACCTGGTGATGATGGTGACATTTTTCTTGGAACTGTTGGTACCAACAACGAATGCTCTGAGCTGTTGGAGGTTCACTGCCATACTGACAGTCAGAAACTCTATGACCCCCTCTTTCAATCGGTATGTGATTGGTTCCTAGGCGCCTTACGGTTGTAAAAACATGGCACTTTGAAATCAGATTAATCTTTTTGAATCACCCTGTATTATAACACATCTTTGTAGGACTCAATTAAAGTAATATAATTTGTATACTTCTCATTATGTCAAAGACCTCTTATCACCCTTCCTCAAGACCCCTCCCTTCCTGACATCACACTAAGCAAGAAGTTACTATGGAGCAAAGGCAGTGGGGAAAACCATCATTATCATTGTCCCCCTCATTGGTTCTAAGAGTAACAGTTAGAGCACTTTGCTTAAGTAGTCTTTGTTTATCTGGTTAACACATAATAATGTGAATTTCTGCAAGTGGCTCTATTGGACTTGCAATGGTAAGTCAGTACAACTTACCAGTGGTGTATATAGGGGGTTCTCAATCACTGAGCCATAGCCCACTTAAGCACCCTTTAGGCTGGTATCTTCTGATATTTTATGCTAACTGCTGCACATATTGTGAGTATAAGCACCCAAACAGAGCTGTGTTGAAAAAAAATTGGGTTTTAAAACAAAAAAGCTCTCAACATATCTTTCTAGAAATTTGTGGTGTATATTAACTTTGGGTTTGAAACTATTTTAAACGCTTGTCTGCAAGCCAGGGTTTAATTTGCAACTTGCATTTTACAGTGAACCCATCAGTAAATACTTAAAGCCTAAATCAAACATTATTTGAGATGTCTGTTAGCCTGTTAGCTTTTGTATCTGAGCTGGCTCTTTGGCATTGATAATTTAACTTACAACAACAATTCATTATGTACAGTAAACATAATATATTAAGAAATAAACTTTCATAAATATGTTACCAAAAGAATTAAACAAAATAGATTCAACCAAATAAGAATGTATATTTAAACATTTCATTAACAAATTTTAATTATGAATCTCATTTTCACTGTAAGCTTATTATCACATAAATCAAAACATTGCATATCACACATTGTTACATTGTTTGTAAATTGTGATAGTAGGTTAAATTCTGCACACCAAACACACTGGAATATATTCAACATGTAAATATATTACACTTGATAGACCTATATAACCCTGCATTATGTAGGAAAGCAAATAAAAGTGGTAAAGTAATTTTAGTGCTGCTGATGTTGGATATGGAAGAGTACACTTGATTTCAGTCTTCATTGTTGGGAAGAGAAAAACAAAAGAGAGGTTTTAAAATCCAATCTACATCAATATTCCAGTAACACCGACACAAAATGACTAACCTTCATAGGTGGTGCAAATGAAGTTGAGTTTGTGGTCTTCAGGCAGGCTGACCCACTGCTGACCTCCTCCAGACCTCACCGCTCCGGTTCTCTCTACAGAGCTGCAGTCTTCTCCTCCTGTCCCGTTACCTGGAGTCCAGTTCTGGTAGCAGATAGACTCTCCACTCACCCAGAACCAGAAGCTGAGGGTGCAGGTGTGACGCAGACCCAGCCACACATGTTCAGTGGAGGCTTTCTGTGCCACCTCCTTCACCCAGAGCTGGATCTCCTCAGAGTGAACTGAGACCAGATCCACATGTTTCACCCTGCAGTATCTCAGAGCTTCTCTCCAGGTCAGATTCTGATTGATCAAGATCAGCTTATCTGGAAGCAGGAGGAAAACTTAATGTGATTAGGGGATAATTTAGATGTTCCAGTGTCTTGAAAGTCATATTAGGGTTTTGTAGTAAATACAGTGTCAAACATAAATAAAAAGGTAAACTAACTTAATAATACATAAATGCAGACATTGCTAAAGTAGTGAACTATAACTCACTCTTATGACAGATGAATGGGAGCTGGTTGTCACACTTCTCATTTTTCCACTGACCCTTCTCAGTCAGCAACACCGCAGCACACGTTTCGCCATGACCATGTTTATCTGGCCCAGACATCCAGTATCTGAATGAGGAGTCACTCTGATCTGACCACTTCCAGGAGTCGTTGAACAGGCCGATCCAAATACTACCAGCCTTTGAACAGTTAAGTATCTGTTGGTTCTCAGTGAAGTTCCTCACACTGACCAGATCTGTGTAATATTCTCTGCAGTAGCTCTGAGCTTCACGCCAGCTCTTTGTCTTATTAATGAATACATATCGTTCAGCGCTTATCTTTTTTTCTGAAAGATTTAATTACATTGATAATGTCAGTTACTTTTAATACATTTCTGTCCTCATAACCCACAATAGGGCACTAGACAGAGCAATAAGACAAAAATGATCTGCACAATAACAATAAATCAGTTTTAAGTATTTTCTAGATCCATTTCATGAATTAATATCTTTTGTTAATATCGTTTACTTGTTCTTACCATTATAGCACACAAACGTGTATGAGCTGTCACAATGAATATCAAACCACTCTCCATTATCTTTATACATGGCAACACAAAACTCATCCCTGTTCCCCTCATTATTAGGTTCTATGCTCCTCCAGTTTCTGTATGTGTCTCCATATCTGTAGAAATTTCCTTCTGCAAGTGACCACAGCCATTTCCCAGTGTCCCCTCTGTCTAGGCCGATCCAAACAGAGATGTTGGGTGCATCTTTCAGACGTTCATTTAGTGTGGAATTGAGCTTCTTCATCTCCTCCATGTTGTTGATGGTGGCCAGATCAGTGTAGTTCTGTCTGCAGATATTTTTAGCTTCATTCCAGGTTTTACTCTCATTCACAAAGATATACTGATGAGGAACATATGCAGCTAAATCACAGACAGCTGTGAAAAGCAGAAGAAAATATGTTGTAGTTGGTCTAATTTTGCAGCAGAAAAGAAAGACATGACAAAATGCCTGAATGTAGTAAACAGTGAGTAAAAATCACACCTGTAAAACACTATAGCGCAAAAACACAAGAGTCTCTAAACTCAACACACACTCACACAAGTATGCATATATGGGCAGTGTTGGGCAGAACACTTTAGTGATGGATAAACACTAAATGTACTGTTCTAAATGTATCTTGTAGTGTATTCCATTACAATACATAAGAAGTAACATATTTAGAATCTGTTTAGAACACAGCAAGAATAGCAAATGGAAAGGGAGAAAAAATTATAAATATTAACACATATGAGTAGCATAGAGTCTTCTAAAAATAACTACATATGGCCTTTACGACTGTCTTATGTGAATGCCATTCTAAATAACCTAAATACCAAAACATTGAATAACCATTTGCACTAGATAGTTCTAATTTATAAAAAAGCACAGATGGGGTTTCTTATAAATATGGTGTTAATGTATTTTTAGTGTATTCATATTTCTAAAAATGTAAAAAGTAATTGCATTCTGAATACTTCCTTTACAAAACGTAACTTGGACTCTATACAGATAAATTCTGTTTTCTGAATATATATATTTCCTATGCATGTATTCTGTTACCTCCCAACCCTGTATATGAGCTGTTGAAGCTTTCCACACACACAGTAAACTTATTCACTTTCTTATGTTAGTATTGTTCTAGTTGAGGCAAAGTGCACACTGACCTGAGAGAAGCAAGATGATTGAAATCCATTTCTGATCCATTTCTGAGAAACTCTTCCTCTGGATTTGTTACAAACCCCTTGGTAGAATAGTAAGTATCTGTTTATCTCCCTTGTGATGTGTTTCTGATCCTCTTCTCTTCACGTTATGTTCATCCACAGTGTTCTACGTCTGTATAACTCTCTCTAGATATGCTCAGCCTCTGTTGAATTGAGTCCTGGAGATAACATCACAGTCTTTGTTTGTTTTCATTAGTCATTGTCCAGTGGCAGTTCCAGTAAAGAGGAAATGTGAAGCTCTTTGCATGAGGTTCCAACAACTGTACAGACTGACGCAGTTTGATTTACAAAACAAAACACCTGAGAGATGAATCTCAACACTGTCTTTTTAGCCTTTTAATTTGCATAGACCTGTCCATAGATGATCAGAACTGAATCGGAAACAACACTCTGGTTTGACTACTTTGATCAGTTAATTTTATATGGTCACACAATATACCATTAGACAGTGGTGTAACTCAGATTCCAACCTCTGAATTCAATTTTATGATCCAGCTATCATAGCGTGTGTAACGGTTATTGCAGTTTTAATCTGATTATAAATATGATTATTATTGCTTAAACTAAAGAGGAGGTCAGGGTAACTTGGATTTTGTTTGAAGTCTACAGACCAATGCAGGGAAGAGACAGACACTCGTGCCAAGGATGCTTCAATCAAAAGTAACTTTATTGGCTAAATATGACACTACAGTTGGATAACATGGTTAATAAACAAAAGAAAAGAAATAAAAAAGAAGGGAATGGCTCAGGTAATGTAACTTATTTCACAGTGTAAAATGGTATGCAAAGGTGGTGGAGGGCGCTTCTTGGGAAAGCGACTCAGGCCTTAAGGACAAAGGATCTATAGGGCAACTTAACCTAAACTAGGATATATCTAAAAGAGGATTCTTATCGAATAAAATAGCGTCAAACCTTGACTGCACAAATGAAAGATAGCCAGCCTTACTTTGAAGTCAGGAGACAGGACTGCGGGTCCTCTGAGATGGGTCGCTTGAGGACCGGCTGGAGCTCACACACTGGGCGTTTCTTTGCTGGCCCTGGAGTCTTGGTGGGACTTCACACAGGCGACGCCCTGCAGTTGACGACCGACTTTGGCGTCTCGCCTGCCCAAGGATGAAGCTTGGAACCAGGGCAGTCTTCTGGCGAGGATTCGGTTCGTCGGTCGAGGCGCGGTTCTGGCTGAGCTTCAGAGTCCCTGGGCTTCTTCTTAGGGCTGTTTGAGGATGGAGCTTCTGGCGAGGATTCGGTTCGCCGGTCGAGGCGCGGCTCTGGCTGGGCTTCAGAGTCTCTGGGCTTCTTCTTAGGGCTGGGGAAGTGCAGTCAAATTTCAAGGCTGTTAACCTGAATCAACTACCTATCTTCATCAGAGCTGAAACTTGAAGAAAGTCCTTACTTGGCCATGTAAAGAAATCTTCACTTTTTTCTCTAAGGTTGGGTTAAACTTAAAGGTATAAACAAAAGACAAACTACATGAACAGCAAAATATCCAGATCTGATCTAAGCGTTCTAAACTTCTAAACTTTCTTTGTAACCACGGTTGGCACATACTTATGGAAGTTTCTCCTTGTTCTCTCGAATGTGAGCTCGAACTAACTGGAACTGGCGTGCGCGCCGGTTTTACCCAGCTGTTGGCCCCTCCCTTCAGGGGTGGAGCGAAGGTGGTGATAGGTTCTCTTACCTAGTGGGTAATTAGCTATTCCTAGTTCTCGATTCTGATTGGGGGTGGTTTCTCTGTAAGTGCCTTCCCAGGGAACTCCCTTCTTTGTTACCTCTAGATTTGAAAAGTTTAGTTAGATTTAAATCAAAACAGTTTCAGATCGTTGAATTAAGTTCCAAAATCCACACAGACAATTAACATTTGTGCGTCAACCCACAGTTTTATCCACATTACCTGAAAACAACTATTGTAAAGGCAGAAATAGTCTTACAGGTAACCCTTTTGGGTGTCTTTTCATGGCAGGAGATTTAACACAATAAAATCAACACTTCAAAGAATAAAATCAAGTAAAAGAGAATAGTAAAATAGAAGGCTAGATACAATAAGTGAAAAGAAAACCTAGGTGCATGCTTAGTGTTCTAAAACCACTACTTTAAATGGTTATTTCAGTAACTTTCAGACAGTTATCCTACACATTCCTAACATCTAGTAAAAGAAAGGAGAATACACACTTTAAGTAACTGGGTACACAAATACAATCATCATCTCTTGCAAATTAGATAGGATTGATAGTCAAACATGCATATCAATGAGTGTTTCTGGGGTCCTTTGTGAGCAACAGTCCTTAGAGTGGTGATGTGGTAATTCTTGTTTTCACACCTTGGGGTGCTGTGGGTTCATGTTGAGATCCTCAGGGGATTTATAAGTTTTAAATTCTCAGTTCAGATTGTCATAACAGTCCCGTTCTTGGTATGTCTAGTTTAGTTAAAATCCTGTCCTAACGAATGGTTGCAGTTTGGAGTGGATATATACCTTAGAAATGTACTTTCCGTTACTTAAAGATAAAGTTGTCCACAGGACTTTGGAGAGCCATATGCCACATTCCAGAGGGGGGTGCTCTGTTGCCCCTTGTGTCAAGGAAGAGGGGTGCTGGTTCTTGATTCAGCCGTAAATTTGACTGAGTTTGGGGTCAGGAGTGTTAAGTCGACAGATTTACATTTTCAACTCCAGACTCACTGGAGCCAAAAGGCCCTTAGCTTTTGGGTAAACACCCAGTTTGAAATAAAGTTTCAGCCAGTGTTGGCTACAAGATGTTGATGTTCTTCATTAGGAGTTAATGATGATCAGGAACAATATTACAAAGTGAAACACATGGTAACCCACTGTTAATGAACTAAGAGTTAATCATGATCTGCAACAGTATTATAAAGTGAAACACATGGTAACATCTGTAATGAACTAGGAATTAATGATGATCAGGAACAGTATTATAAAGTAAAATGCACGATAACTCACTATTAATGAACTAGGAGTTAATGATGATCTGGAACAATTTAACTGACCCTGCCCTCAAGAGGCACCTTTAAAAGGAGTGGAGAGCAAAGAGGGAGGAGAAGAGAGATCGAGCAGCAGCAACAGAATGGATTGCTGATTTGAAAAGAACTGAAACGTCATGCATGAAGCCACAGTGGAGTAGCCAGCTTTGGTTCTGTTAGGTTTATGTTGTTTATGGTGTGCAAATAAACATACAGAACTGTGCTATACAGAACTGTGTTTAAAAAGATTCTGTACAGAACCATAAACAACATATTCTGCATCAATCTGAAGAACATTTCACTATGCAAAGAACTCTTATAGCATGAAATGGTTCTATAAGGTTGTATGAGGAAAAGAAACAAAAACACATATAAACCTGTGACACTTTCCAATTTAAACACCAAAAAAGCATAAAGAAAATGAATTAATGTTAAGTCACTCAGTGTAACTCTTACCTGGGTGTTTAATCTTCGTTTTCTCCTCTTCATCCACTTCTGTTTGCTTCTCTTCACTGTGTGATCTGTATGTCTCTATCTTCTCAGTACATATCTGGCCACTTTAACCCCTCCTATCTGTGTCATCAGCAGTCCTGCTAACTGATGTTATCTGAATCATACAGGCCACAGTTTCAATGCCCAAAAGGCTATAAGACACTTTTCATGAATTTCCAGTAAGACCTGGTCAATAACAACCTATTTTATAGCATTCATTTATGGTGAGTTGTTTACAGTATTGTAAACTTGGGGAGTCCATAAAATTCATGCTCTTGAAATGATTTTTCATTTGGTGCATCCATACATCAACATGACGTCAATATACAGGAACTAACAAACAAATTAGCCTTTTGAACACGGAAATAACAGAGACATGCCAGTGTAGTGCAGGTACACATATTTTGCATGTTTTCACACACAGACATCAGTGGAGACAAAGAGGTTCTAATAAGATCATTTGCAAATACGTTGAGCTGATGCTGTAGCCTCGAAAAGAACAGCTGTCTTAGAATGAGGTGCGACTGCTTAACTCTCATGATACCTGCCTCAAGATAGCTTTGTGACATCAAATATTCACCCCCATTTTTTTAATTTATTGTTTTCTAAATGATCATTGATTTTGTTTATGCCATACTCATGTCATCAAATGAATTTATAATGGGATATCAGGTCCAGTTATGTTAAAAAGTCCATCGATGATGTCCTCAAAGTGCTGGTGTTGTAGTAATACCCTAGGTTTAATTTGAAATCCATTTTGAGAAACTCCTGCCATTTGTGTTCTGTACAGTCCTAGATAGTGTCGTTATCAACACATCAACATGTTCCTGGTCTGCTGTGTGGCAAGTAAAACACTTTGCATATTGTCACTGTTGGAACAAAACCTCGTATCTCTGAAAAAGTAACTAAGGAAAACGTCCTTATTGAAAGTTTCAATGCAACAAAAATGTATTCTATGCCAATGTGGACTGTTTCTATTTTACCATTTGTTATGAAATTTTGACAGAGTATAAGTGGCAACTGGCATTTCCAAAATATGTAAAACAAAAAAAGCAAAAATGCAGATACAAGGTTTTTTTCCATGAGTGGCAGTATGTTTACATCAGCATGTGCATAGCTGTGAACAAAATATACATTTAAACTTAACTGCACTCTTAAAAATAAAGTTGCCAAAAACGTTACATAACACTTCCTATGAAGTCATAAACAGTTATAACTGTGTTTATAACTCTTTGTGACTTGCTAACAATGCTTTGTAAACATACTTTTAAACCCTAATATACATATAAGACTCTAATATGTATTATAATGAACTCTTTGATGACTTCACAACTTTTCACAAGACTACTTTGTCTTTCTTCCTCAGACTTTTATGAAATAAAGAAAATTTTTTATTAAATTGCAATAATCTATCTTCTCTTGTGGAAATAAAGTTTATCATACATTGTAATTTATTTACAACAAAAAATGAAATGGCAGTCACTTAAAACACTGAGTGATGGCATTTTAAATGTTTATAATGTTTTAAGAACTGTTTTTATAATGTGTATATTTACTGATTGTCTGTTTAAAATTGCACTTCATTATTAAGGCCTCATGAAGCATTATTAGAGTTCATAAATATGCTAATAAAGCATTGTTAAAAAGACTTCTAAGTGCATTTGTGTTTGTAATGTCTTATGAATATGGGCTTCATAGAAAGTGTTACCCAATTAATGTGGCTTAATAAAGTGGATCATTTTATTTGTAAGCAAGTTTAGAAAGGCAGTATAAATATATATTATATGACATGTTAATAAAAGCTTCTCTACATTAGTTAATAACTGCTTGTTGCCTAATGTGTTAATTGCAATCTTTCTGGTGCAAGCATACTTAAGTTCTCTTAAAGTCCTCTTTAGTTTTGTTCTTGCAGATGTCATCAGTAATGATCTTTTAACACATTACTAGCTGTTTAGAAACTATCCTGAGCATATTTGTAAGCATTTATTAAGAGTAATGTATTGATAATTCAGTATATAAGTGTGTTCCACTTTAGTTTTGGTCATTTAAATTCATTAATAAATGTATTTTGTAATTTGCACTATTTTAGTGGAAATCTGTAAATACTTAATGTAATGCACTTGATGCTAACTTCAGCCTTTATGAATCAAATGCTGCCTATTCTACACATAAGATGTAAATATAGGTGGTAAATCATGCTCAGAAATTTGCATAAGAAGATATTAACAAGTTATTAATAAGTCGGTACTTTGAGGTATCATGACTTATAATGAAACCATGTGATTTTCTTAATTCTTTTACTCCAGCTGTTTAATAATATGGTTCAAAATGAATACAGCTTAAAGTAAAGTGAATAAACCATTTATAGTGGTCTAATTCAGGCTTTATTGAACAAACAACAAGACACTGATAAATCCCCATTGTATGATTTTTAAAATAAACTATATACATTATGTACCTATGTGGAGGAAGTAAAGCATACAGGAAATGCATATAAATAAAAAGTGAATAAAGATCAAGAAAAGCTTAAAAAGATTTGAACTGAAATGAGTTTCTTACATTCATGACTACTGACAGAAATAATGAGGCAATTACAAAATTCCTTATGATTAGATATTAAAATAGACAAACAGATATACAGAAAAAATGATTATACACACAGCCTCATAGGAAGTTATTTATGGATAAGAAATACACACAGTTCATGCTAAAAGTTATTTTACAAATGACTGATGTTCAGTTTTTATAGAATTCAGATTGTGGTTCAGTAATGAAGTCCACTGTAACTTAAATGGATGACAAAAGGTAAAATCTGCACATCAAACACACAGGAGTACATTAAGCATTCATGCTGGTAGACCAGTATAACTCTCACTATCAAGAAAAGCAAATAAAAAGCATAAAACTGTAGATCTGCCGATGACGGTTATGGAAGAGGAAACACCTCGTTTCAGTCTTCATTGTTGAGAAGAGAAAGACAAAAAAGATGGTTTACAAATGCAAATTACATCAGAATTCCAGTAAAATCCATGAACAGTAACTAACCTTCATAGGTGGTGCAGATGAAGTTGAGTTTGTGGTCCTCAGGCAGGCTGACCCACTGCTGACCTCCTCTAGACTGCACTGCTCCGGTTCTCTCTACAGGGCTGCAGTCTTCTCCTTCTGTCCCGTTATCTGGAGCCCAGTTCTGGTAGCAGATAGACACTCCACTCACCCAGAACCAGAAGCTGAGGGTGCAGGTGTGACGCAGACCCAGCCACACATGTTCAGTGGAGGCTTTCTGTGCCACCTCCTTCACCCAGAGCTGGATCTCCTCAGAGTGAACTGAGACCAGATCCACATGATTCACTCTGCAGTATCTCAGAGCTTCTCTCCAGCTCAGATTCTGATTGATCAAGATCAGCTTATCTGGAAAGCAAAAGGAAAACGGAAAATGATCAGTGCATAATTTAGAAATTCCAGTGTCTTTGCATAAAGGCATACAGTATAACAAACAAACATTCAGAGTAAAGACTCGCATGTATCAAAGGGTTTACAATAAAATAATTGAATATAAATAAAGAGGTAAACTAACTGATCAGTTAGAATAATACATAAACACACACATTGCTGAAATGTAACTCACTCTCATAGCAGATGAATGGGAGCTTGTTGGTGCAGCTCACATTATTCCAGTAACCTTGTTCAAACACCGCAGCACACATTTCACCATGACCATATTTATCTGGACCAGACATCCAGTATCTGAATGTGGAGTTACTCTCATCTGACCACTGCCAGGAGTCGTTAAACAGGCCGATCCAAATATTTTGAGAATTTGAATAGTTTTTTGATATATTAAAGATCTGCTGGTTCTCAGTCTGGTTCCTCACACTGGCCAGGTCTGTGTGATGTTCTCTGCAGTAACTCTGAGCATCATGCCAGGTCTTTGTCTCATTAATGAATATGTATCTTTCAGTGGTCTTCTTTTCTGAAAGATTCAATTACATTATTAATGTCAGTTACTATTAATAAACTTGTGCCCTCATAACCCACAACAGGGCACTAAACAGAAATAATATGAAAATCATGAGATAAAATAAGATGAAAATGATCTGCACAATAAGAATTAAATCATTTTTCTGTATTTTCTAGATCCATTTTATGAAGTAATATATTTTCTTAACAAATGTTCTTACCATTGTAGCACACAAAAGTGTATGATTTGTAACAGACATCATCCAACCAGTCTCCATTATCAAAATACAGCGCAACACAGTACTCGCCCTCATTCGCAACATTGTTAGGTTCTCCACTCCTCCAGTTTCTGTACGTGTCTCCCATCTCTGTAGGAATTTCCATCTGCCAGAGACCACAGCCATTTCCCAGTGTCCCCTCTGTCTAGACCGATCCAAACAGAGATGTTGGGTGTATCTTTCAGATGTTCATGTAGTGTAGAATTGAGCTTCTTCATCTCCTGCATGTTGTTGATGGTGGCCAGATCAGTGTAGTTCTGTCTGCAGTAGCTCTGAGCTTCAGTCCAGGTTTTACTCTCATTCACTAAGATATACTGATGAGGAACATTTGCAGTTAAATCACAGACAGCTGTGCAAAGGAAATGAAAATGTATTTTAGTTGGTCTGATATTGCAGCTAAAGAAACACGTCTCAAAATGCCTGAATGCAGTAAACAGTGAGAAAAATTCACACCTGTAACACACAATAACACAAAAACACACGTCTCTTGACTCATTTAACACAGACTCAAATCACTGCTATTTTTCCTTCTTAATAAATTTGCAAAAGTTTCGAAAATTCTGTTTCACTTTCCTATTATGGAGTACTGAGTGCAGATTGATGGGAAAAACTAATTTTTTTTTATTATTTCATCACAAGGCCTCAACATAACAAAATGTGAAAAACAGTGGAATGGTCTGAAAATTTTCCGAAAGCATTGTATATGGGCAGGATACTTTAGTGACGGCTGAATACACTGCCCTAAACGTGCTCAGGAGTGTATTCTTTTCCAATACATAATAAACTAACATATTCAGAAGCTCCAGCAGCACTGCTGTGTCTGATCCACTTGTACCAGCACAACACACACTAACACACCACCACCACGTCAGTGTTACTGCAGCGCTGAGAATGATCCACCACCCAAATAGTACCTGCTCTGTGAGGGCCCATGGGGGTCCTGACCACTGAAGAACAGGGTAAAAGGGGGCTAACAAAGTATGCAGAGAAACAGATGGACTACAGTCTGTAACTGTAGAACTACAAAGTGCACCTATATAGTAAGTGGAGCTGATAAAATGGACAATGAGTGTAGAAACAAGGAGGTGGTCATAATGTTAGGCCTGATTGGTGTATATACATGCAGCCTAGAGTATCCTAACAAAAACAAACAAACAAAAAAAAACCCAACAACAATATGTGGCCTGTATGACTGTCTCATGTAAATATTTTATCATTGTAAGTGACATCAACACCAAAACAATGAATACCTAATTGCTCCACACACCCAGTAAACTTATTCACTTTCTTATGTTAGTATTGTTCTCGTAGAGGCAAAGTGCACACTGACCTGAGAGAAGCAAGATGATTGAAATCCATGTCTGATCCATTTCTGAGAAACTCTTCCTCTGGATTTGTTACAAACCCCTTGATTGAAAGTAAATATCTGTTTATCTCCCTTGTGATGTGTTTCTTTTGCTCTTCTCCTCACGTTATGTTCATCCACAGTGTTCTACGTCTGTATAACTCTCTCTAGATATGCTCAGCCTCTGTTGAGTGCTGTCCTGAAGAGATACCATCACAGCCTTGGTTTGTTTTCATTAGACATCGTACAGTGGCAGTTCCAGTAAAGAGGAAATGTGAAGCTCTTTGCATGAGGTTCCATCAACTGTACAGACGATTTGCAAAACAAACTTTCTAGCTGTATCATTTGCGTAGCCCTGTCCATGGATGATCAGAAAAAAAAAAACTTTTTTTAGCTGTAATGATTTTACTGTGTTTGTACTGATTTTAGAACTCAATTTCTCAAAAAATATCTATGCTACAGCTCTACTGTCTAGTAATATTTACACTACACACTTAAAAACGAAGGTTCTTCAAAGCTTCTTTAATGGAGGCAATGGTTGTATTTAGAGCCATGAGTTCTACATAGAACTATTTCATGCTTAAATGTTTTTTTTGCATGGTCAAATGGTTTTTCATGGGTTATACATAGAAACCTGGTGAAAATGGTTCTATGTGGCACCTAAAAGTGTTCTTTTTTTGGTAAAAGCTTGGCATCTTAAAAATAGCAGAAGTTATACAGAACCATGTAGAAATTCACGGTCCTAAATAAACCACTGGATTTACTAAAGAACCCTAAAATGTTTAAATCACATTATCCAAAAAACACATATAAGCCTTTCTATTTCCAATATAAACACCAAAAAAGCATAAAGAAAATGAATTAATGTTAAGTCACTCAGTGTAACTCCTACCTGGGTGTTTAGTCTTCGTTTTCTCCTCTTCATGTACTTCTGTTTGCTTCTCTTCACTGTGTCTTTCTTCTCAGTACGTCTCTGTCCATTTTAACCCCTCCCATCTATGTCATCAGCAGTCCTGCTAGCTAACTGATGTTATCTGAATCATACATCAGTTCGCAGTTTTGGTGCCCAAAAGGCTATAATACGCTTTGCATGGATGTCCAGTAAAATATTTCTAGCATTAATTTATGGTAAATTATATACTGTATTGTAACCTTGGCAATTAGAATGATTGTTAGGGAGTCCATAAAATCCATGTTCTTCAAATGATTCCTATTTGGAGCATCCATACATCAGTACGACGTCTATGTACAGGAACTAAAAAACAAATTAGCCGGAACACGGAAATACCAGAGACATGCCAGTGTAGTGCAGGTACACATATTTTGCATGTGCTCGCACATCAGTGGAGACAAAGAGCTTTTTAATAAGATCATTTGCAAATATGTTAAGCTGACACTGCAGCCTCAAAATGAACAAGTTTATGAAGTCATAAATAGTTATATATGTGCTTAGAACTCTTTGTATCTTGGTAACAGTGCTTGGTAAGCATACTTTTAAACCCTAGTATTGCCTCATAAGCCTCTAATATGCACAAATTTCCCTATTGATTCTAATGTCTGTTAAAGTGATAATAATCTGCACATAATTGCAAATTACAAAGTACATTTTTCAAATTGCAATAATTTATCTTTCCTTGTGGAATTAGTTTGGAAAATAAAGTTTATCATATTTTATCATTTGTTTACAAGAAAGAATAACCAGAAATGTCAGTCAGTTTACTCAACGCACTCAGTTATGGCATTGTGGATGCTTATAATGTTTTTATAACTGATTTATAATATGTATATGTACTCCTCATCTGTTTATAAGGTCAGTTTCATTGTTGAGACCTTGTGAATCATTTTTAGAGCTCATAAATATGCTTACAAAGCATTGTTACAATGAGTCATGAGTGCATTTGTTTTTGTAATGTCTTATGAATGCAGACTTCATAGAAAGTGTTACCATATCAATAATGGCCTAATAAAGTGGGATCATATTTGTAGGCAAGTTTAGAAATGCGGGTATAAAAATATATTATACGTTGCGTTAATAAAACCGTCTCTTAATTAATTAATAACTGCTTGTTGCCTAATGTGTTAATGGCAATCTTTCTGATGCAAGCATAGTTAAGTTCCTCTTTACTTTTGCTCTTGCAGATTTCATTAGTAATGATCGTTTAAACATTTCTAGTTCTTTAGAAGCTATCCCGAGGATACTTCAGCATTTATTAAGAGTGATGTATTGATAATTCAGTACAAGTATGTTCCACTTTAGTTTTGTTCATTTATTAATGCATTTTGTAATTGTCACGCTTCCGGGTTCTCCTCCCTTGCCTAATACTCTCCAGGACTCCAATTCCCATGATTCCAATCCTGATGATGTCACTCCTTCCACCAATCACACACAGTTTCCTCGTTCTCAGTCACCTGAATATTAATGCAATTCACCTGTGTTTGTTTGTCCCAGGCTTTAAATAGTTTCCGGTTTGTTCTCCTCATTGCGAGGTATTGCCCTTCAATGGACTACTGAGCATTTTTCGACTGTTTTTCTGACTTGTGTATTGGACCCTTTGCCTGTTTTCTGGATATTGCGTTTTTGTGTTTGCCCTTTTGCTCTGGTCACTTGTGCATTTTGTATCTTCTGTTTTTTTTTTTACTTTTTGCAAGGCTTTTGGATTTTGATTTTGGATTTGCCCTAAAACTGTCTGACCATCTTACTGTCTCTCATTAAACCACTGCCTTTTTAAGATGCGCGAGCGTCTTTCTGTGCTTGTGCAGCATTACAGTAATTTGCTCACTATTTTACAGGAAATTTGTAAACACCTGTAAGCAGTACACTCAATGCTCTACCTACAGCCTTTAGGAATCAAACGCTGCCAATTCTACACATAAGATGTGAATTTAGGTGGTAACTTATGCTCAGAAATTTGCATACGAGGATATTTACAAGATATTAATAAGTGGGTACGGTGAGTTATTATGACTAAAAATGAAAGCATAAGTGATTTTCACAATTCTTTTACTCCAGTTGTTTAATACAGTGCAAAATGAATACAGCTTAAAGTAAAGTGAATGACATTAATAAATCCCCAGTTTATGATTTTTAAAACAAACTGTTAACTCCCTGAGGGAGGAAAGCAGACAAGGAATGTGCATGTGAATAAAACATGAGTAAAGACCAAGAAAAGCTTAAAATGACCTGAACTGAAATGAGTTTCTTACATTCATGATAACTGACAGAAATAATGAGGCGATTACATTTGAAATTCCTTATGATTACATATTAAAATAGATAAACAGATATACAGAAGGAAATATGATTATACACACAGCCTCCTAGGAAGTTATTTATGGATAAGAAATACATGTTTATGCTAAAAGTTATTTTACAAAAGATATTACATTTTTATTGCATTCTGATTGTGGTTCAGTAATGAGGCCCACTGTAACTTAGATGGATGAAAAAGGTCAAATCTGCACATCAAACACACAGGACTACAGTAAACATTCATGTTGGTAGACCAGTATAACTCTCACTATCAAGAAAGCAAATAAAAAGTATAAAACTGTAAATCTGCTGAAGCTGGTTAAGGAAGAGGAACCACCTGGTTTCAGTCTTTATTGGTCTTCATTCAGTCTTTCGTTGGAAAGAGAAAAACGAAAACGAGGGTTTACAAATGCAAAGTATATCAGAATTACAATAACGTCCACAAACAGTAACTAACCTTCATAGGTGATGCAGATGAAGTTGAGTTTGTGGTCCTCAGGCAGGCTGACCCACTGCTGACCTCCTCTAGACTGCACCGCTCCGGTTCTCTCTACAGAGCTGCAGTCTTCTCCTCCTGTCCCGTTACCTGGAGCCCAGTTCTCATAGCAGATGGAAAATCCACTCACCCAGTACCAGAAACCCTGAGTGCAGGTGTGACGCAGACCCAGCCACACATGTTCAGTGGAGGCTTTCTGTGCCACCTTGTTCACCCAGAGCTGGATCTCCTCAGAGAGAACCGAGACCAGATCCACATGATGATCTCTGCAGTATCTCAGAGCTTCTCTCCAGGTCAGATTCTGATTGATCAAGATCAGCTGATCTGAAAGCAGAAGGAAAACTTAACGTCATTGGTGAACAATTTAGATGTTCCATGGTCTTCAAAGTCATCTTAGGGTTTTGCAGTAAATACAGTGTCAAATATAAATAAAATGGTAAACTAACTTAATAATACATAAATCCAGATGTTGTTGAAGAAGTGAACTACAACTCACTCTCATAACAGATGAATGGGAGCTGGTTGTCACACTTCTCATTATTCCACTGACCCTTCTCAGTCAGCAACACCGCAGCACACTTTTGACCTTGACCATAATTCTCTGGACCAGACATCCAGTATCTGAATGAGGAGTCACTTTGATCTGACCACTTCCAGGAGTCGTTGAACAGGCCAATCCAAATGCGATCAACATTTGTATTCATTTTTAACATATTATGAATCTGCTGGTTCTCAGTCTGGTTCCTCACACTGACCAGGTCTGTGTGATGTTCTCTGCAGTAGCTCTGAGCATCATGCCAGATAGTTGTCTCATTAATGAATATGTATCTTTCAGTGCTCATCTTCTTTTCTGAAAAATTTAATTACAATATTAATGCCAGTTATTTTAATAATCTTTTGCCCCCATAACCCATAATAGGGCACTTGAAAAAGATCTGTACAATAACAATCAGTTCTAGTTTCTAGTTCTGTTTCTATTTTGAAGTAATATCTTTCATTAACACATACTCGTTTGTTCTTACCATTATAGCACACAAAAGTGTATAATTTTTTACACTGAACATCAAACCAGGTTCCATTATCTTTTAACATGGCAACACAGTACTCGTCCCTGTTCACCCCATTGTCAGGTTCTCCACTCCTCCAGTTTCTGTACGTGTCTCCATCTCTGTGGAAATTTCCATCTGCAAGAGACCACAGCCATTTCCCAGCATCCCCTCTGACTAGGCCGATCCAAACAGAGATGTTGAGTGCATCTTTCAGTTTGTTTAGAGTAGAATTGAGCTTCTTCATCTCCTCCATGTTGTTGATGGTGGCCAGATCAGCGTAGTTCTGTCTGCAGTAGCTCTGAGCTTCAGTCCAGGTTTTATTCTCATTTACAAAGATATACTGATGAGGAACATATGCAGATACACCACAGACAGCTGTGAAAAGCAAAAGAAAATATGTTGTATTTTGCAGAAACGTGTCTTAAATGTCACACCTGTAACACTGAGTGTCTCATTACACACACTCATTACACACAGACACACACTCACACAAACGTGCACATATGGGCAGTGTTGAGCAGAACACTGTAGTGACGGCTAAACACTGAATGCACTATGGTATATTGTAGGGTATTTCAGATCATTGCATTAAAAATAACATATTTAGAATATGTTTAGAACACATCCAGAATACCAGTTGATCAAGCACAAGGGTTTGTCGCTGTTACTGCTTGGCAGCTTTCTTCATGGAATTCTACTGTCAATGTGCATAGCTGCATTCTAGTCTTCACAACTGATTTAAGTTACAGACATGCTTTGTATATCAGAACACTCAGCAAACCCAGCCCTCACTAGCCACTGTGTTGTCATCAAGCTGTGACGTGATCATCACTGAATAGTTTGGCTCAAAAAAACAAACAACAAAAAAAACACCCAAAATCCTGATATTACCATTCTGACTTTGGCCTTAATATTACAACAAATGGGTAAAACAGCAAGATGATTCATGCATCACAACACTCAGCAGACCCTGTCGTCACAAACACGTCATTTCATCCAGTTGTGACCAACCATCATCCAGTAATCCAGCTTCAAAATCATCCAAAATCCACTCACTACTGTTACACTATATAATACAACGTGTTGGGACACATTATTAATCGTTGGATTCAGGTGTTTCATTCAGTTCCATTGCCACAGGTGTAAAAAATCAAGCACCTAGTCATGCAGTCTGCCTTGAAGTGTTAGACCAATTAAAGTTACAGAGCAGATTGCCGAGTGCTGAGGAGCATAATGCGTAAAAGCCACCAATGCTCTGCTGACTCAGTAACTGCAGAGTCTCAAACCTCCTCTGGCATCAACATCAGCACAAAAACTGTGTGCTGGGAGTTTCGTGGCATGGGTTTCCATGGCCGAGCAGCTGCATGTACCAAGCTGTACATCACCAAGCGTAATGCCAGACGTTGGATGGAGTGGTTGATTTACAAATAAATAAATTAATTAATGAATAGCATAAGGCAGCCATGTTTTTGTAAAGTTTCTGTCTTGCTGGGTATCTGAGTTTTAGCACTCAGCATGAATTCAAGAGGACCTAATTATTTGTGCTAATTATTTATTCTTTACTAAAAAATAAGTAATCGAATGAACCACTATCAAAATTCTTGCATTTTTAACTCACAGACACTCCAGACTATCAATTTCTGAAAAGGCATCTGAAATGACACTTTGATCAAGATCTGTCTAAGCAACATAAGCGACAAAAAATTCACGAAATGCAGAAAGTGTGAAAATTCTATTGGAATTTTATGTCAAATAATGGCACATGAGAAGCCTAGAGTCTCCCGAATACAACATATGGCCTGTATGACTGTCTCATGTAAATACTTTGTAAATTGTAATTAAACAAAATACCAAAACAATCAGTAATTAATTTAGATAGAAAGTTAAATAGTTCTAGATAGTTCTAATTAATAAACAAGGGTTGATGGTGTTTCTTATAAATATGGTATGCTTATTAACTAATTTAGTAAATAGGTATGTTTAGAAAATAGGTTTTCTTAAAAATTTTAAAAGTAACTAAATACTGCCATCATAAAATATAATTTGGATTCAATATACATCATTTCTGTTTTCTGAATATGTATTCCTTATAATTGAATTCTTTAAATTCCAACCTTGTATATGAGCTGTTGAAGCTTTCCACACACACAGTAAACTTATTCACTTTCTTATGTTAGTATTGTTCTAGTTGAGGCAAAGTGCACACTGACCTGAGAGAAGCAAGATGATTGAAATCCATGTCTGATCCATTTCTGAGAAACTCTTCCTCTGTTTTTCTTCCAAACACCTTGGTAGAAAAGTAAATGTCTGTTTTTCTCCCTTGTGATGTGTTTCTTTTGCTCTTCTCCTCACGTTAATGTTCATCCACAGTGTTCTACATGTGTATATCTCTATCTAGATATGCTCAGCCTCTGTTGAATGCAATCCTGGAGAGATACAATCACAGGCTTTGTTTGTATTCATTAGTCATTGTCCAGTGACAGTTCCAGTAAAGGAACTGTGAAGCTCTTTGTATGAGGTTCCGTTAAATGAACAGACTGACGCAGGTTGATTTACAAAACAAACTTTCTAGCCACATAATTTGCATAGCCCTGTCCATGGATGATTAGAACTGAACCAGAACCAACACTCTGGTTTGACTCTACTTTGATCTGTTCTTAATCAAAAGTGTTACAACTCAGGTTCCAACCTCTGGACACAATTTTATGATTCAACTATCATAGCGTGATTGTCAATTTTGTTTCAAAAGGCATGTTTTTCTTATTAAAAGAACTCAGATGCATTCTCAACTTTAAATGCCAAAAGTAGAGAAGAGCTCAGTGGACTTTCTTACACAGCCTGTAGGAATGCAGCCCATTTTCACTTGTATGTTGACATTTCTGTGAAGCTAATTCATTTGCATGATCCACTATATTAACCTTGGGCACTGGAGTCACACTGAGCCTGCCAAATGTGCTGGCTCCCTTCACCCACACAACTGGTCATTTGATTGGCTAATCATTTGTGATAGACAGCTCCCTCAACCAATGTGAATTTTTTTAAAAGCAGCAGTTTCATTATGAGAAAAATAGGCCATTGTGATAAGAAATAACGGTGGATTATCTATGAAAGTAATTTTTTTTATTTTGCCTTATGTTATATAGCATTGTGTACACAATATCAAATGATGTTTTGGAAGAACTTTGTGTGCCATTGTTGTAAATTATATTCTAATATGAGGGGTTCATGGGACTTTCCAAACATGTTTTTTGAGAAAGTGCATAGATATTCAATTATAAAAACAATGCAGAAAACAACTTGTATGTCTTCCGGCAACTTTTATTTGAACCAAAAGCCGGTGACTCTTATGTCTATGATTCCACTGTGTTTTTAGGCCCACTCACCACGTGCAGTGTACTATTATCTGAGCATGTTCATTGAAAGATTTCAAAAGGTTTGGACAGACAAAGCCCAACTAAAACTAAACAAACCTGAGTGGTCAGCACCATTTATTAAACACTTATATCCAACATGCTCCCTAAACACACAGCTGTGTTTAAACTTTATGTTGCCAAGCCTTGAGAGTCTAAGATATAAGATATTTTGGGCCATGTAAGAGACTTAGAGGCAACTAGTGCCCTTCCCCCGAGACAAATAAGTCCTCTAAGGCTGAAGCATTTGGAGTGGATGGTAATAGAATGAATCAGAAAAAGCAGGGTGAGGAGGCAAGGGGCATGACATTATTGTGTCAAAGAGGGTCAGAAAATGTAAAAAAGAGATTCTGTTGAAAGTCAATCTCAGCGCCAAATACAGACCCAAATTGAAGGTCCCAAAACACTCACAGGTCAAGCCATTATCTGGAAACTGACAAACGTATAAGGAGGCCCACCGACTCCACTATAAAAAAAGCAAACATGACAATGCTTTCTAAGATATTAACTCTACTTTCTGGTGATCTTCCGCCTTTAGAATTGTGTATAGATGGCCAGAAATGTAGCTTTTTAGTGGACACTGGTGCAACATATTCATCTATTAACAGTATTAAGTATTACAGACCAGTGTCAGGTTCCACAATTAATTCTGTGGGAGTGAGTGGGGTGCCAGTTCGATGTCCAAAAACAAATCAGCTGTCAGTAACCTCTCCAAGTGACCCAGGAATTTTTTTCCTGCTCTGGTTCGTCATTATTCCAGACTCTCCATTTAGTCTACTGGGTCATACCATCATGTCCAAATTGCATTTATCCATTTCTTTTGATGTCGGCAATATGGTTGTGTATAACGAAGGCAATTATTCTTTGTCTGTCGAATTGTGTGACCTCAGCACATTGCTAAAAATTCTAGAGCGCTTACATCATGTACCTCATGTATGTGGCAGCCAGTCCATTGGAAGCAGTATGCTTTATCTAAAGACAAAGAGGAAGGAATCAAGGGTTTGATACAGTCATTACTAAATCAAGGCATACTCAACAAAACAGTGTCCCCTTACAACACACCAGTTAACCCAGATCGCAAAGAGGGCAGTTGCAGCTGGAGGTTTACTCAGGACCTGTGGCAAGTTAATCATGTTGTAATCCCATAAGTGCCAGATGTGCCTGCCACTGTCAACAGAATTTGAGTGATGCACAAACATTTCACTGTTGTAGATTTATGTTCTGCATTTTTCGGCATCCCTGCCCTGCGATGGACTGGCGACCTGTCCAGGGTGTATCCTGCCTTCCGCCCAATGACAGCTGGGATAGGCTCCAGCACCCCACCGCGACCCAGAAGGATAAGCGGTTTAGATGATGTATGTATGTATGTATGTATTTTACGGCATCCCTGTCCATAAATACACTCGGTCTATTTTCCTTTACTTTTGAGGGTAAACGGTATACCTGGACAAGACTCCCACAGGGCTTTACTGATTCACCAGCTGTTTTTTGGCACCACAGTGCACAATTCCTTAAATACGCTGACAATGCCAGAGGGCTGTACAGTGCTGCAATATGCTGATGATCTGCTGCTGCCTGCAAAGGATGAGAACCCATGCAAGGTACGCTCTCCTCGAGCTCTGGGTTTTCCCGACTACAAACGGCCTATTCGTTTGTACACCCATGAACATGAAGGGGTCACTATGGGTGTGCTGGCTCAGTGGCATGGGGCTCACATGAGACCTGGGGCCTACTTGTTTGGAACATTAGATCTTTAGATGAAAAACATTTCATTTTTACCAGTGTGTTCAAACATTTGGAAATGCCCATGTATATTGTTGCATACATATCATAATGTGAACATTTCATGATATATGGACCAACAGAAATGCTCCAAAATCAGGAATAACATTTCTGTACTTAAAAGTTAAGTAAGTTTTTGCATTTTCATGAAAAGCTGTAATTTTTATTTATTAGTATTATTTTTTTTTTGGAAAGTGACAATATACACATATTTATATGTACACTGTCAGATAAAAAGTTACTGTGCATGTACCGCAAAGGTACAACCTTAGTTTTAAGGTTAGTCTTTATCTATTTTTTTTGTTTGTTTTGTTTTAATGAGAATGGTATGTATTTGTATTTTTTTCATAATCTAATGTTCTAAAACAGAACAATAAAATAAAAAGACTGGAGTGAGGACATGTTTCCTAACTAAAGGTACAGAAGACCATTGAGGGTACCACCCCAGTGACGCTTTAGTACATTTTTTTTTCTGAGATTGTATGATAATATTCAGACGGGTGACATATTAAAAGAAAAACCTGAATAAATGAGTGAGGAGACATAAACATTCCACACAGACGTACTGCATGATATAATTAAGCAAGTAACATCCTATCGTGTTCTGTGGCAGATATAAAAATGTTGAGCAGACCCAGCTGACCTTGTTTCAGATCAAAGTGGCAAAAGGAAAAGACCTAAATGAGTTTGAAAGAAGGTTCATTATTGAGGAATGGATGGCAGGAGCTTCAGTCAGAAAGACCACTCAGCTGGCAATTGGCAGGGACTAAAGTAACAAATGAATCTATATTAATCGGAAAGACTTCAGTAAACAGGGTGGAAAATTGTGGTCAATGGCCACAATTTTCTCCAAACAATTTAACACACTAAGAAATTTGTTCTGGAATCCATAAAGACTATGCTTGGTCTCAAAGTGGACCCAAACTTGACATGATCTTGCTCTCATACACCCTCGCTTTTTACTTGGTCTCGTCCCCCTTTAGACTCGGTCTTGACTCAGTCTCAACTAGTCATAGTCTTGGATGTGTCTTGGGCTCAACAACTGTCTATGCTAAAGCTCTACTATCTAGTAATATTTACACTACACACTTAAAAAGATGGTTCTTCAAAGCTTCTTCAGTAAAGGCAATGGTTGTATTCAGAGCCATGAGTTCTATATAGAACCATTTCATGCTTAAATGGTTATTTGCATGGTGAAATGGTTCTTCATATTGATAAAGCATGTGATAAAAGTAGAATATTTCTGAAAATGATTCTATATAGCACCCAAAAGTCTTCTTCTAATGTTACAAACTTGACTTCTTAACAATAGCAGATGCTATACAGAACTATGTTTAAAAAGCTTCTATACAGAACTATGTACTACATATTCTGCAAATAGCTCTTAAAGCATGGAAGGGTTCTATATAGAACCCATGGTTCTAAAAAAAATGGCTTTACTAAAGAACCCTAATGTGTGTAAATTCCAAAAAAAAAGAAACAGATAAACCCATGACAATTCACCAATATCAACACTAAAAAAGCATAATGAATGAATTCATTTATTCAAATTTAATGAGTTCATGTTTGGTCACTCAGTGTAACTCCTACCTGGGTGTTTAGTCTTCATTTTCTGCTCTTCATGCACTTCTGTTTGCTTCTCTTCACTGTGATCTGTATCTCTCTGTCTTCCCAGTATATCTGTGTCCACTTTAAACCCCTCCTATCTATGTCATCAGCAGTCCTTATCTGAATCATACAGTTTCAGTGCCCAAAAGGCTATAACACACTATTCATGAATTTCCAGTAAGACATAATCAACGATGGCCTATTTCTAGCATTAATTTATGGTAAGTTATATGCAGTATTGTAACCTATTGTTTAGAATGATTGTTAGGGAGTCCATAAAATCCATGCTCTTAAAATGATTTTTCATTTGGTGCATGCTTACATCGACATGACATCCATGTACAGGAACTAAAAAACAAATTAGCCTTTTGAACACGGAAATAACAGAGACATGCCAGTGTAGTGCAGGTACACATATTCTGCATGTGTTCACACGCAGACATCAGTGGAGACAAAGAGGTTCTAATAAGATCACCTGTAAATAGGTTGAGCTGACACTGTAGCCTCGAAATGAACAGCAATCTTAGAATGAGGTGCTCTCATGATGACTGCAACAACATAGCTTTGTGACATCACATATTCACCTCTATGTTTTATATTAATTGTTTTCTAAATGATCCTTGCTTTGGTTTATGCCATACCCATGTCATCAAATGAATTTATAATGGGATATCAGGTCTGATTATGAAAAAAAAGTCCAATGATGATGAACTGGAAGTGCTGGTGTTGAACTCTTGCCATTTGCGTTCTGTACAGTCCTAGATAGTGTTGTTATCAACATGTTCCTGGTCTGCTGTGTAGCAAGTAAAACACTTTGCATATTGTCACTGTTGGAACGAAACCTCTGATCTCTGATTACTGATAACTGTCCTTGTTGGAAGTTTCAATGTAAGTTAATGCAACAAGATTTTATTCTAAGCCAATTGGGGCTGTTTATATTTGTCCATTTGTTGTGAAATTTTTGACACAATAAAAACGGCAGCTGGCTTTTCCAAAATGTGTTCAAAAAAGAGCAAAAATAGAGATATAAGGTTTTGTTTCATCTGTGACACAGTGTTTAAATCAGCATGTACCTAACTGTGAGATAATATACTGTTAAATGTAATTGCACACTTAATAATCAATGTGCCAAAAAAGTTACATACCCCTTTCTATGAAGTCATAGATAGTTATAAATGTGCTTATAACTCTTTGTAACTTGATGAAAATGCTTTGTTAGCATACCTTTAAACCTTAATATTACCTCATAAGATACCTCATGAGACAAGTATCACTATTCAGTGTAAGGTCTTTTATATTGATAATAACCTGTACATAATTACAAAGCACTTATAATATAGTTATATGTTATAACAGTTATAAAAACATTATAAACATTTGAAATGTTAAAGTGACTGATTATTCACATTGAAATTTTAAATGTTGTACTGTTTGTGTCTGTCAGTGGGAGCTCTATAATATACTGTATATATTTGAATTTTTCCAGGATCAGCTGACAAAGCTTTCTGCCTTGCAAGGTTAATAAGGCACCACTTATTATTACTTGTATTCTGGTGTATTTGGACATTGCAGGACCAAAGAAAAGTTGAAAGTGTTACCCAATTAATAATGACAGAGTAAAGTGGATCCTTTTATTTGTAAGTTTAGAAATACGGTATGAATATATATTATATGACATGTTAATAACTGCTTGCTGCCTAATGTGTTAATTGCAGTCTTTCAGATACAAACACTTAATGAAGACCTATGAAAAGGAAACAATGATCTGAATTCACAGATACCAAACATTGTCGTAAATGCAAGTAAACAGTTTTCTTGAATTACAGCATTTTGTTGCATTTAGCTGCAAGTCTGAGAGCTGACGTCCATTCTTTATAGCTTATAGCATGGAAATATTATTTTTAATCACTTACTAAGGGTAAGGCAGTGTTTGTTTAAGAATGAAGTTCCCCTTTAGTTTTGCTCTTGCAGATTTCATTAGTAATGATCTTTTAAACATCGCGAGTTCTTTAGAAGCTATTCTGAGGATATTTGTAAGCATTTATTAAGAGCATTGTATTGATAATTAAGTACAAGTATGTTCCACTTTCATTTTGGTCATTTAAATTAATTTATAAATGTATTTTGTGATTTTAGAGGAAATTTGTAAATACTTGTAAGCAATGCACTTGATGCTACCTACAGCCTGGCAACAACACTGGCAATTCTACACATAAAATGTGAATTTAGGTGGTAACTTATGCTCAGAAATTTAGGAGGATATTAACAAGATATTAATAAGTGGCTACTATGAGTTATTATGACTAATAATGAAATCATGAGCAATTTTCTTAATTCTTTTACTCCAGTTGTTTAATAATACAGTGCAAAATGAATACAGCTTAAAGCAAAGCAAATAAACCATGTAGAGTGGTCTAATTTAAGCTTTATTGAACAAAGAACAAGACACTAATACGTCCCTAATGTATGATTTTGAAAATAAACTGTAAACCTTTCCCTATGTGGCTGAGGAAAGCATACAGGGAATGTGCATGTGACAAAAAATGAATAAAGACCAAAAAAAAAGTTTTCAAAAGACCTGAACTGAAATGAGTTTCTTACATTCATGATAAGTGACAGAAATAATGAGGCAATAACATGTAAAATTCCTTATGATTACATATTAAAATAGAGAAACAAACATAGAAAAAAAACATGACTATACACACAACCTCACAGAAAATTTTTTGTGGATAATAAATACATACAATTTATGCTAAAGGTTATTTTACGAAAGATTGAGATTCAATTTGTATTGAATTCTGATTGTGGTTCAGCAATGAGGCCCACTGTAACTTAAATGGATGAAAAAAAGGTATAATGTGCACATCAAACACACAGGAGTACAGTAAACATTCATGCTGGTAGACCAGTATAACTCTCACTATCAATAAAGACAAAAAGTATAAAACTGTAGATCTGCTGATGATGGTTATGGAAGAGGAACCACCTGGTTTCAGTCTTCATTGTTGGAAAAAAAGATAAAAAAGATGGTTTACAAATGCAAAGTACATCAGAATTCCAGTAACATCCACAAACAGTAACTAACCTTCATAGGTGGTGCAGATGAAGTTGAGTTTGTGGTCCTCAGGCAGGCTGACCCACTGCTGACCTCCTCTAGACTGCACTGCTCCAGTTCTCTCTACAGGGCTGCAGTCTTCTCCTCCTGTCCCGTTACCTGGAGCCCAGTTCTGGTAGCAGATCGACTCTCCACTCACCCAGAACCAGAAGCTGAGGGTGCAGGTGTGACGCAGACCCAGCCACACATGTTCAGTGGAGGCTTTCTGTGCCACCTCCTTCACCCAGAGCTGGATCTCCTCAGAGTGAACTGAGACCAGATCCACATGTTTCACCCTGCAGTATCTCAGAGCTTCTCTCCAAGTCAGATTCTGATTGATCAAGATCAGCTTATCTGGAAGCAGAAGGAAAACTTAAGGTGATTATTGGATAATTTAGACATTCCAGTGTCTTCAAAGTCATCTAAGGGTTTTGCAGTAAATACAGTGTCAAATATAAATAAAAAGGTAAACTAACTTAATAATGCATAAATGCAGACACTGTTGAAGAAGTGAACTACAACTTACTCTCATAACAGATGAATGGGAGCTGGTTGTTGCACTCCTCATTATTCCACTGACCCTTCTCAGTCAGCAACACTGCAGCACACTTTTGATTTTGACTATGTTTATTTGGACCAGACATCCAGTACCTGAATGAGGAGATACTCTGATCTGACCACTTCCAGGAGTCGTTAAACAGGCCGATCCAAATATTTTGAGAATTTGAATAGTTTTTTGATATATTAAAGATCTGCTGGTTCTCAGTCTGGTTCCTCACACTGGCCAGGTCTGTGTGATGTTCTCTGCAGTAGCTCTGAGCATCACGCCAGATCTTTGTCTTATTAATGAATATGTATATTTCAGTGCCCGTCTTCTTTTCTAAAGATTTAATTACATTATTAATGTCAGTTACTATAAATAAATTTCTGTTCCCATAACCCACAACAGTGTACTAAAAATGATCTGCACAATAAGAATTAATCAGTTTTCAGTATTTTCTAGATCTATTTCATGAAGTAATATCTTTCCTTAACACATTTCTTCTTACCATTATAGCACACAAAAGTGTATAATTCGTCACACTGAACATCAAACCACTCTCCATTATCTTTATACATGGCAACACAGTACTCGTTCTTGTCTCTCCCATTGTTAGGTTCTTCACGCCTCCAGTTTCTGTACATGTCTCCATCTCTGTAGAAATTTCCATCTGCTAGAGACCACAGCCATTTCCCAGCATCCCCTCTGTCTAGGCCGATCCAAACAGAGTTGTTGGGTGTATCTTTCAGACGCTCATTTAGTGTAGAATTGAGCTTCTTCATCTTCTCCATGTTGTTGATGGTGGCCAGATCAGTGTAGTTCTGTCTGCAGTAGCTCTGAGCTTCAGTCCAGGTTTTGCTCTCATTCACAAAGATATACTGATGAGGAACATTTGCAGTTAAATCACAGACAGCTGTGCAAAGGAAATGAAAATGTATTTTAGTTGGTCTGATATTGCAGCTGATAAGAAACACATGTCTCAAAAGGCCTGAATGCAGTAAACAGTGAGAAAAATTCACACCTGTAACACACAATAACACAAAAATACACATCTCTTGACTCATTTAACACAGACTCAAATCACTCACACTAATGTGCATACAGTGCATTCGGAAATTCTTCAGACAATTTCACATCTTACACATTTTGTTACGTTGTGGTCTTGTGCTAAAAAAAAGGTTTTTCCCTTTCATTTTGAACTCAATACTCCATAATGAAAACCGAATTTTGAACTCAATACTCCATAATGAAAAACGAATTTTAAAAATTCTTGCAAATTTATTGAAAAGGACAACCTAAAATATAGCATTGACATAAGTATTCAAACCTTTTACCCCGTACTTAGTTGAAGCACCTTTGGCAGCGATTGCAGCCTTGGCTATGATGCCAAAAGGTTTATACACCTGGATTTGGATATTTTCTGCCATTCTTCTCTGCAGGTCCTCTCAAGCTCTGTCAGATTGGATGGGGACCATCAGTGGACAGCCATTTTCAGATCTCTCCAGAGATGTTCGATTGGGCTCTGGCTGGGCCGCTCAAGGACATTCACAGAGTTGTCCCTAAGTGACTCCTGTGTTTCCAGGAGTTCAGCTTTTTCTCAACCCTGACCAGTCTCCCTGTACCAGCTGCTAAAAACATCCCCACAGCATTTCTAGTGTCATAGCAAAGTCCATGAGAAATGTTGTTTTTCCTTCTTAATACATTTGCAAAACTTTATAAAATTCTGTTTTCACTTTTTTTTTATTTTTTTTATTTTAGCGCAAGGCCTCAACATAACAAGAGAATACATATGGATAAAGCACAAGGGAAAAACTTTACTCTGGTCATTTTTATTTCATTTGCAGTGCTCCTTCCTGTTATTGATTGACAGTTTTCTTCATGCAATTCTTCTGTTAATGTGCATAGCTGCAGTTTGTTATATACAACTTCAAAACGATTTAAGTTACAAACATGGTGTATATATCACACAACATCCTGATATGAGCACTATGGTTAAAACAGCGAAATGATTCACACATCACTACACTCAGCAGACCCTGCCCTCACAAAACTCATCCAGCTGTGACCACCCATCAGCCAGCAATCAAGCTTCAAAAAAACCCAAAACCCACTCATTACTGTTACATTATATGGACAAAAGTATTGGGACACACATCATAATCCTTGGATTCATGTGTTTGGTTCAGTCCAATTGCCACAGGTGTACAAAATCAAGCATCTAGTCATGCAGTCTGCCTTTACACACATTTGTGAAAGAATGGGTCTAAAGAGCTCACTGAATTCAAATGGGGTGCTGTAATCGGATGCCACTATTGCATCAAGTCAGTTCACAATATTTCTTCCCTCCTAGATATTCCACAATCAACTGTGAGTTTTATTGTAAGTGATTGGAAGCATTTAGGAACCACAGCCACTTAGCCAAACATTGTCATACTGCGTAAGGTTACAGAGATGGTCGCCAAGTGCTGAGGAGCATAGTGCTGTGCACCGGGAGCTTCATGGTAGGAAGTGCCTCACTAAGCGTAAAGCCAAGCATTGGATGGCGTAAGGCACACTGCCACTGGACTCTGGAGCAGTGGAAACATAGTCTGTGGAGTGATGAATCACGGTTCTCTATCTGTCAGTCTGATGGACAGGTCTGGGTTGGTGAGTGGCAAGAGAACGTTACCTGCCTGACTGCCAAATTTGGTGGAGGAGGGATAATGCTATGGGGTTGTTTTTCAGGGGTTGGCCTAGAACCCTTAGTTCCAGTGAAGGGAAATCTTAATGCTTCAGCACCAAGACATTTTCTACAACTATACGCTTCCAACTTTGTGGGAACAGTTTAGGAAAGAACCTTTTCTGTTCCTGCATGACTGAGCACCAGTGCACAAAGCAAGGTCCATGATGTCATGGCTGGGTGAGTTTGGTGTGGAAGAACTTGACTGGCCCTCACAGAGTCCTGACCTCAGTCCCACCTTTGTGATGAACTAGACCAGAGATTGCAAGCCAGGCCTCGTCCAACAGCAGCGTCTGACCTAACAAATGCACTTCTGGATGAAAGGGCAAAAATTCCCACAGATGCTCTCCAAAATCTTGTAAAAAGATTCCCAGAAGAGGGGAAGCTGTTATAGCTGCAAATTCATATTATTGCCTATGGATTTAGAATAGGATGTGATAAAAGCTCCTGTAAGTGTAATGTGTCGGTGTCCCGATACTTTTGTCCATATATTATATATCTCGGTTTTAGCTTTCATATTACAACACAGAGATAAAAGAGTGACATACAATCAAACACGTAGCCGTGCAATCTGATTAATAAAAATTAATAAATAGCATGAGGTCGCTATTTTTTTTTTATAGATTTTCTGTTGTGCTGTGTATGTGAGTTTAGGCCCTCAGCATGAATCCAAGAGGATAGAAAATCAATAAAAAGGTAACCTTTTGCTTTTTTGACTCAATAATAAGCAATAGAATAAACCCCTATGACAGATCTTGCATTTTCAACCAAAGACATGCTATAAAACAATTTCTCAAAAGGTGTCTGAAGTGACACATTTTCAAGATCTGTATGAGCAAAATATTACAAAAATTATCTGCTGCTGCACAGTTTGTGTTGGTCATCCTCTAGTCCTTCATTAGTGGTCACAGGATGCTGTTGGCTGGATATTTTTGGTTGGTGGACTGTTCTCAGTCCAGCAGTGACACTGAGGTGTTTAAAAACTCCAGCAGCACTGCTGTGTCTGATCCACTCAGACCAGCACAACACACACTAACACACCACCACCACGTCAGTGTTACTGCAGTGCTGAGAATGATCCACCACCCAAATAGTACCTGCTCTGTGAGGGTCCATGGGGGTCCTGACCACTGAAGGACAGGGTAAAAGGGAGCTAACAAAGTATGCAGAGAAACAGATGGACTACAGTCTGTAACTGTAGAACTACAAAGTGCACCTATATAGTAAGTGGAGCTGATAAAATGGACAATGAGCGTAGAAACAAGGAGGTGGTCATAATGTTATGCCTGATCAGTGTACATGCATGTAGCCTAGTATGGTCTGTATGACTGTCTCAGGTAAATATTTTATAATTGTAAGTGACATCAACACCTAACCAACGAATAACTAAGTGTTCCACACACACAGTAAACTTATTCACTATCTTATGTTAGTCTTGTATTAATAGAGGCACACTGACCTGAGAAAAGCAAGATGATTGAAATCCACTTCTGATCCATTTCTGAGAAACTCTTCCTCTGTAACACCTTGGTAAAAAAGTAAATGTTTTTCTCCCTTGTGATGTGTTTCTGTTGCTCTTCTTCTCACGTTATGTTCATCCACAGTGTTCTACGTCTGTGTAACTCTCTCTAGATATGCTCAGCCTCTGTTGGATGGAGTCCTGGAGAGATACCATCACAGTCTTTGTTTGTATTTATTAGTCATCGTACAATGTCAGTTCCAGTAAAGAGGAAACGTGAAGCTCTTTGCATGATGTTCCGTCAACTGTACAGACTGACGCAGGTTGATTTACAAAACAAACTTTCTAGGCCTGTCCATGGATGATCAGAACGGAACCGGAACCATCAGTCTGGTTTGACTCAACTTTGATCAGTTCACATTCAGCAGCGTTACAACTCAGATTCCAACCTCTGGATACAATTTTATGATCCAGCTGTCACAGCGTGAATGTTAATTTTTTCATAAGGCATGTTTATCTCATTAAAAAGACTTAGTGAGCGTTAAATGCCAAAAGTAGAGAAGACCTCAGTGGACTTCCTTACACAGCCTGTAGGAATGCAGCCCATTTTCACTTGTATGTTGACATTTCTGTGACGCTAATTCATTTGCATGATCCACCATGTTAAATTTGGGCACTGGAGTCTCACTGAGCCTGCCGAACATGCCTCTCTCCCTTCACCCACACAGCTGGTCAATTGATTGGCTAATCATTTATGATTGACAGCTCCCCCAGCCAATGAGAATTTGACTCGCAGGAGATTCATTGTAAGAAAAATAGGCCATTATGATGAGAAATAACAGTGGCTTATCTATAATAGTACATTATTTAATTTCGTAATATATTATCTAGCATTATTTACACAGTAGCAAATGATCTTTTCGGAAGTTTTTTTTGAGTGCAATTGTCTGAAATTATAGCCTAATGTCAGGGGTTCTGGGGACTCTCTAAATATGTTCTTTTGAGGAAGTGCAAACAATCTACTGAAGATAAAGATTTATTCAAAACATTTACCACCCGTGTGAAAAAGTATTTTCCCCCCTAAACCTGTCAAGCATCCCTCTGGCTTCGACTTAGTAGTGAACTCCACTTTCCAGAACTCCCTGGGAGATCACGTGACAGTGGCACTATTACCAACAACCAATCGGCACTCAGCCTCACCCGAATACTGATTTTGCTTCACCTGTCTCGCTTACCATGTGACTCAGTTTAGTTAAAGCCTGGGATTTAGTTTAGCTCTGTGTGATGTATTGCTTTGTTCAACAGAGCTGCTGACCATTTATCCTGTGTTTATTGCTTCCCTGTGTATCGGACTATGACTTTATATTTCTGCAACTTTTGCCTTTTATCCCTTTTTGGATTGTGTTTGCCTGTATTTGTCTTTGTTATGTATCTTCCTTGTTGTATTTGGCTTGTTCTGCATTTGGCCTTTGTACACTTTCCAACCATGAGTGTTGACCTCATTTTAACTCATAAAGCCTCATTTCCTGGTTTTAAATACAAGCATCTGCCCAGTTCTGTCTCGTTACAAAACCTAATAACTGTGCCACCAACAGTAACAGTCGTTTACATCACTGTAGAGGAATTTTGACTTGCTCGTCTTTGCAAAATTGTTTTAATTTGGCTACATAGGAACTGCATTAGTTATCTCATGCAGAAGCAAAGTAGCCCCAGATCATCACGCTACCACCACCATGTTTTACTGATATGATGTTCTTGTAGTGAAATGTGGTTTTGGCTTTAGTCCAGATGTAACGGAACCCATGTCTTCCAAAAAACAATACCACCTTCATCCTCCACAGAGTATTATCCCAAACTGTGGCCTGTGAAATTGAACCCAAATGTCTACTGAATTTGGTTCACTGGTTAATTTCATAGGTAGGGGCACTTACTTTTTCACACAGAGAAAGGTAGGGCTGAACAACATCTTTTCTTCACTAAATGAAATGATCATTTGGCAGCAAACACCAGAGGTGGATAGGCATAGAGACAAAGACGGCCATGTAGGTAAGAACCTCGTCTGATCTGTGAAGAACGGTGGTGGATCTGTTTTACCATCTTTACCAAGGGTACCAATAATTATGGAACTGACTGTATGTGAGAGGACTTACAGCCTGCAGGACAGGTGTACATGCATATATAGATGAAGAGAAGACAAAGATGAGTTGATAAAGATGTGAATTGAAATGTTTTTTATATTTTTATTTATTTTTCTTGAGTGACATAATGAGGCAATTACAATTGAATATCCTTATGATTACATAATAAAAATCAACATGACAGATATAGACAAAAATCTGTTATAAGTAGTCTTAGCAAAAAAGTACATATAAGAAAACACACAAATTTGAATGTTGATAAAACCAAATAAGAATAAAGTGTTTAAAAATGACAGTTGAATAAACAGCTTTAATTATAAAATTCTTTTATCAGTGTAAACATAAACATTTAAAATGGAAAGATGTAACTGAGTCAAGAGGAAAAGTATGTGAAAAAGTACACACTGGAGGAAATTCAATATGTAAATATATCCATATAACCCTTTATTATTTATAAAATCTGTAAGTAAAACTGAGGATCCAATGATGCTGGTTATGGAAGAGGAACGAAACCTGGTTTCAGTATCTAACCTTCATAGGTGGTGCAGATGAAGTTGAGTTTGTGGTCCTCAGGCAGGCTGACCCACTGCTGACCTCCTCTAGACTGCACCGCTCCGGTTCTCTCTACAGAGCTGCAGTCTTCTCCTCCTGTCCCATTACCTGGAGCCCAGTTCTGGTAGCAGATCGACTCTCCACTCACCCAGAACCAGAAGCTGAGGGTGCAGGTGTGACGCAGACCCAGCCACACATGTTCAGTGGAGGCTTTCTGTGCCACCTCCTTCACCCAGAGCTGGATCTCCTCAGAGTGAACTGAGACCAGATCCACATGATTCACCCTGCAGTATCTCAGAGCTTCTCTCCAGGTCAGATTCTGCTTGATCAAGATCAGCTTATCTGGTGACAAAAGAAAAATGGAAAATGATCAGTGCATAATTTAGAAATTCCAGTGTCTTTGCATAAAGACACACAGTATAACAAACGAACATTCAGAGTAAAGACTTATATGTATCCAAGGGTGCAATAAAGTAAACAAAACAAACTGACTATAAATTAAAGAGGTAAACTAACTGATCAGTTAGAATAATACATAAACACACACAGTGCTGAATCAGTGAAATCTAACTCACTCTCATAGCAGATGAATGGGAGCTTGTTGGTGCAGCTCACATCATTCCAGTAACCTTGTTCAAACACTGCAGCACACATTTCACCATGACCATATTTATCTGGACCAGACATCCAGTATCTGAATGAGGAGTCACTCTGATCTGACCACTGCCAGGAGTCGTTTGAACAGGCCGGTCCAAATATCATTAACATTTGAATTCATTTTTGACAAATGAAGAATCTGCTGGTTCTCAGTCTGGTTCCTCACACTGGCCAGGTCTGTGTGATGTTCTCTGCAGTAGCTCTGAGCGTTGTGCCAGATCTTTGTCTCATTAATGAATACGTATCTTTCAGTGCCCGTCTTCTTTTCTGAAAGATATAATTACGTTATTAATAGTTTCTGTTTGTACGTTTCTCGCTTGTAACTCACAAAAGGACTTTCAGACAGAGCAGTAAGATGACAATGATTCACAGAAAAAAAACATTAAGTCTGATTAATTGTTTTCAGTGGTCATTTCATGAAATCATAATGCCTTTCATTAATATTCATTTAGATGTTCTTACCATCATAACACACAAAAGTGTACTTTTCATCACATCTGATATCAAACCAGGTTCCATCATCTTTAAACATCCCAACACAGTACTCAATCCCCCCATGGCTGTTTGGTTCTCCACTCCTCCAGTTTCTGTACGTGTCTCCCTCCCTGTAGAAACTTTCATCTGCTAGAGACCACAGCCATTTCCCAGTGTACGCTCTGTCTAGACTGATCCAAACAGGGCTGCTAGGTTTGTTGTTCAGAGTAGCATTCAGCTTCTTCATCTCCTCCATGTTGTTGATGGTGGCCAGATCAGTGTAGTTCTGTCTGCAGTAGCTCTGAGCTTCAGTCCAGGTTTTACTCTCATTCACAAAGATATACTGATGAGGAACATATGCAGATACACCACAGACAGCTGTGAAGAACATGAGAAAGAGGCTCATTATCAGGTGATGATAAACTGCGGCAGAACAGAAATAGCTTTATAACATACATTCATCTCACATTTTTACACAGAACCTACATGATCGCAAAATTATCATAAACATTGAGAGTCTTTAGGTGCCCACAAAAAAAGACTTCCATATGGATCATACAGGATTCTTCCTTAAACCCTTAAGTACTGACCTGAGAGAAAGAAGATGATGGAGACCCATGTCTGATCCATTTCTGAGAGAAAAAGAGAAGCTGTTTGTTTTGTTATCATATTTTTGATCATCTTATTAGGATCTTTAATAATGTATTTTAAAAAAATATTACCATTAACAGGTCTATTTGTAGTACTAATGTATAGTGTTGTAGTCAAGAACACTAGAGGTGAGTCTGAGTCAAGGCACATCGAATATGAGTCACAACCAAGTTTTTGTAATAGTTGAGTTTGAGTCAAGACCGAGAGTAGAAGGGGCAAGATCAAGACAAAACTGAGACCAGAGGGGAAAAAATCAAATTCTGTAGTTCATTGTACAATCACTTTTAGTCATTATATGTGAAATTAAATGAATGCATAATAATAACTTTAGTGAAGTAATAATTCCCCTCTGTCCTCAGGGGATATCTGAATTTTGGAACCAGTGAACATCAACAAATGAAAAAACTCACTGATAGATCAATTAGCTCATCAAATAGCAGTGAACAGATTTTATTCAAACATGTAGAGAACAGACTGTTTTGACTTTGAAGGTCATTTTCAATAAAACTATAAAAGGTTTAGTTTCCAGTTACCTCGGATAGAGGCATTCCTCTTGGCTGTCCTAGAGAATAGTGTTTCAGTCCGCCTTAATCCGAGACTGACACAAGACTGAAACTATTAATTTACGCTCTTTATACCGGTCTTTCCAGTCGAGACTGAAACTGGACTTGAGTGCTGCAACAGTAGTAATGCATGTGGTAGTGCTGCTCTGCTGGAGTCTTCTACTCTACATTTATACACCGATCAGGCACAACATTATGACCACCTCCTTGTTTCTACACTCATTGTCCATTTTATCAGCTCCACTTACTATATAGGTGCACTTTGTAGTTCTACAGTTACAGACTGTAGTCCATCTGTTTTTTTGCATACTTTGTTAGCCCCCTTTGCAGTAACACTGATGTGGTGGTGGTGTGTTAGTGTGTGTTGTGCTGGTACGAGTGGATCAGACACAGCAGTGCTGCTGGAGCTTTTAAACACTGTGTCCACTCACTGTCCACTCTATTAGACACTTCTACCTTGTCAGTCCACCTTGTAGATGCGAAGTCAGAGACGATAGCTCATCTGCTGCTGCACAGTTTGTGTTGGTCATCCTCTAGTCCTTCATCAGTGGTCACAGGACGCTGCCCAGAGGACGCTGCTGGCTGGATATTTTTGGTTGGTGGACTATTCTCAGTCCAGCAGTGACACTGAGGTGTTTAAAAACTCCAGCAGCACTGCTGTGTCTGATCCACTCAGACCAGCACAACACACACTAACACACCACCACCACATCAGTGTTACTGCAGTGCTGAGAATGATCCACCACCTAAATAGTACCTGCTCTGTGAGGGTCCACGGGGGTCCTGACCACTGAAGAACAAGGTAAAATGGGGCTAACAAAGTATGGTGTAGTGTAGTGGGTAACACCTCTGCCTTCTACACTGTAGACTGGGGTTCAATCTCTGGGTAAGCACCCTACACTATAGCAATATGACTCAAGAACCAACCTGCAACTCAAGCAACTCAAAACTACACTGATGACATGATATTTTTCTTATCTGATAAACATGTCGATATTGAAACCTGGAACATCGGTCGACATTGATAACAATATCAGTTCGACATCTTTAAAAACTGTTAAGCTTTAAAATGAGCTATTTGTAACTGCAGTGCTTCGGTTAAGATGAGCATCTAAAATCTGCACCATGTTCAAACTACTCAAACACCACTAAAACATGAACCAAAGAGAAGAACTTAAATGAATAAACTGAAAAACAGCCCACAGTTACCTCAAAGTACTCAACTGCCGAACTAGTTCAGCTGTGTTAACTGTTTTTTTTTTTTGTTTTTTCATTTTCTTTTATTGCCCAGGCATGAAAAACATAAGTAACTGCACAAAACCTTTTTATTCTGTAATGATTTTACTGTGTTTGTGCTGATATTTTAGTACTCAATTACTCAAAAAATATCTATGCTACAGCTCTACTATGTGGTAATATTTACACTACACACATATAGAAGATGGTTTTTCAAAGATTCTTTAATAAAGGTAAGGGTTGTATTTAGAGCCAGGAGTTCTATATAGAACCATTTCATGCTTAAATGGTTCTTTGCATGGTGGAACGGTACTTCATATTGATAAAGAATGTCTTATATACACTGTAAAACACATCTTAATGAAAGAATGAAGTTAACACAACTTATGGATACAATTCATACAATTTAATCAATTTACGTAAGTTTAAATCATTTATTGAACTTAAAATATTTGAGTTGACTTAACCTCTCAGGTTTTACAGTATGTGTTTCTGTACAGTACATTTGTGAAAATGGTTCTATATAGCACCCAAAATGTTCTTCTATTGTTTCAAGCTTGACATCTTAACAGTAGGAGATGCTGTAGAACATATTCTGCATCAAGCTGACGAACCATTTCACCATGCAAACAACATTTAAAGCATGAAATGATTTTATATAGAACTCATGATTCTAAATAATCCATTGGCTTTACTAAAGAACACTAACGTGTGTAGACTACAGTATCCAAAAAAGAACATATAAACCTGTGACAGTTTCCAATATAACCACCAAAAAAGCATAAAGAAAATGAATTAATGTTAAGTCACTCAGTGTAACTCTTACCTGGGTGTTTAGGCTTCGTTTTCTCCTCTTCATGCATTTCAGTTTGCTTCTCTTCACTGTGTGATCTGTATCTCTCTATCTTCTCAGTACATATCTGGCCACTTTAACCCCTCCTGTCTGTGTCATCAGCAGTCCTGCTAACTGATGTTATCTGAATCATACAGGCCACAGTTTCAATGCCCAAAAGGCTATAAGACACTTTTCATGAATTTCCAGTAAGACATGGTCAATGACAACCTATTTTATAGCATTATTTTATGGTGAGTTATATAGAATATTGTAACATTGGCATTTAAAATGATTGTTAGTGAGTCCAAAAAAAAGGTTTTTCAATTTTTCTTCATTTGGTGCATCCATACACCAACATGACGTCAATATACAGGAACTAAAAAACAAATTAGCCTTTTGAACACGGAAATAACAGAGACATGCCAGTGTAGTGCAGGTACACATATTTTGCATGTGTTCACACACACACATCAGTGGAGACAGAGAGGGTCTAATAAGATCATTTGCAAATACGTTGAGCTGACGCTGTAGCCTCGAATTGAACAGCTGTCTTAGAATGAGGTGCAACATAGCTCTGTGACATCAAATATCCACCTCCATGGTTTTTTATTTATTGTTTTCTAAATGATCATTGCTTTTGTTTATGCTGCACTCATGTCATCAAATGAATTTATAATGGGATATCAGGTCCAGTTTTGTTAAAAAGTCCATTGATGATGACCTCAAAGTGCTGGTGTTGTAGTAATAACCTAGGTTTAATTTGAAATCCATTTTGAGGAACTCCTGCCATTTGCGTTCTGTACAGTCCTAGATAGTGTCGTTATCAACACATCGACATGTTCCTGGTCTGCTGTGTGGCAAGTAAAACACTTTGCATATTGTCACTGTTGGAACAAAACCTCGTATCTCTGAAAAAGTAACTAAGGAAAACGTTCTTATTGAAAGTTTCAATGTAAGTTAATGCAACACGACTTTTATTCTAAGCCAAAGCTTAGAATAGTATCATAGGTGTATATCTGAGGTGTGTTTTAGGTGTCTGAGGTGGAAGAGACGCTGGTGGGCCTTCTTCACCAGAGAGTTGATGTGGCCAGACCATGACAGGTCCTGCAAGATGTGAACTCCAAGGTATTTGAAACTGTCTGCTTTTTTCCACTGCAGCTCCATTTATGCATACAGGATGGATGGTAGCTCCTCTCCTGCTTCTTGCTGTAGTTCACTATCAGCTCCTTAGTCTTTCTGACATTAAGGAGGAGATTATTACCTTGACACCAGTTCTCCAGGTGCTTAATCTCCTCCAGGTAGACCCTCTCATCGTCAGAGATCAGACCTACTGACAACAGTGTCGTCAGCGAACTTGACAATGGTGGTAGAGCTAGAAGTGGCCACACTGTCATATGTGTACAGTGAAAACAACACAATAATAATGAAATCATAAGTGATTTTCACATTTTTTTTCTTTACTCCAGTTGTTTACTAATACAGTTCAAAATGAATAAGGCTTAAAGCAAAATGAATAAACCATTTAGAGTGTGTGGGGGGTATTTCTTATCCATACCTAACTTCCTATGAGACTGTGTGTATAATCATGTTTTTACTATATATCTGTTTTTTTCTATTTTAATATGTAATCATAAGGAATTCCAAGTGTAATTGCCTCATTATTTCTGTCAGTTATCATGAATGTAAGAAACTAATTTCAAACTAATGGTAAAATGTCTGACTTTGAACATCTGATATGTGTTCTATGTTCTATTGTGAATAAAATATGGGTCTATGAGATTTGCAAACCATTTCATTCTGTTTTTATTCACATTAATTTACATTTTACACAGCGTCCCAATTTTTTTGGAATTGAGGTTGTGTATAGATACACACACATGCATGATTTGTAGAACAGGTGTTTAATATACATTATTCTAGCTAAACATAGACATTCCAGTTAATCATAAATAAATATTTTTTTTTATTTGATTATTAACACAAATGTTGAAGAAAATGAAAATATTTAGAAAAATTACACGTCAAAGAGGAAAGATGATATCATTGTCAGAAAGAAACAAGTTCAGAGGAGACAAACACTCTCAAAAAAAAAATTCGGTCCCACTTTATATTGTGTCTCTAATAACTGTGTAGTTACACATGAATAACATGCAACAACATTGTAACTACTGATGATTTAGTCAATGTTATAGATAGATTACAGAACTACAGCCTATGTAATTACACATGTGTGTCAACTTGTTTTGCCTCATATAATTAAACAAGTGTATCTTCTACACAGGAACTTTCCTGTAGTTTAGTGTTAAAGTTACACTTTTAAATAAGTGGACAGTTCCTGTGTAGTTGTTATGTAGGTACTGTGTAATAATGGAGTTGTAATGTAGACATTTCTTTGAGGGTAATGTAACACGTCTAAGTAATGTTACAAAACACCTGCTTTTCCAGTATGATTGCAAATGTAATCACATTTATGTTATTACCCTTGTGTAATTACATGAGAGAGAATAGACTGTTACAACTATCAAGATACACTTGTGTAATTACATGAGGCAAAACTGAAAAACACATGTAATTAAATAGGCTGTAGTTCTGTAATCCATCTGTAACAATGAGTAAATCATCAGTAGTTACATTGTTGTTGCATATGTTATTCACAAGTAACTACACAGTTATTAGAGAACCATCTATATGGCATTCTCAATCAGTCTGAAGAACACTTTCACAATGCAAAGAACCCTTTAATTATGCAAAGGGTTCTTTGAGTGTTCATGATTCTACATAGAACCATTTTTTTTCACTCACGAACCTTTGAAGAACAACCTTTTTTAAGAGTATGTATATTTAGAGTATATTTCTTAATATCAATTTGTTTAATTCAAATGATATTAATACTTAATGTCCAGTTACAAATTCAGCTCAGGTTAGTCATTGTGTAAGCAGCTAAAAATGCTTTGAAGAGATATTTAGTTTAAGGAACTTTGAGGGCTTTTTTTGCTTGTTTGTTTTAAAGGCAATTTATTTTAGAAGTAAAACTTCCAAAACAAACGTTCTAATGACATTTTGAAATTATGATCTGATTTTTGTCTAATAAAACATTCCAAGGCAAATAATTTATTTATAAGAATGAATTTATTCATATGTGATTATTTATTTAATAACGTCATGTTTTTTATTTAATTCTGGTGTGAACTGGCCTTTTTTTGTGCACCACTAAAGACAGTAACATCAGGGTGGTTACAGCAAATGGTCAGACGGTGACACTGGACAGCTCAGATGTTGGATCAGATATTACACAACAGAAAAAAAAAAAAACAAACAAAAAAAAGTTCCAAATCTAAATGGCGTATGACTGAAATAAGCCCCTGTTTCAAACCATGGGCAATACTGTGTGAGCTAACAAAAATAGATTAGAAGTCTGACGTTTGTAAATCTGTGTTTCATGATCATCTCCAAACTACACACAACTCTGAATAATCTGTGTATAATGAGATACAGTTTGAGAATCTGAGGCTTTTACAGTAAACAATAACAAATATAATTCAAATGGTGACCAAACCAAATTGAATAGATGACCACATTGTTGAATAAGAGAAATGTTACTTACTCTCATGGTAGATGAATGGGTTCATTGTTTTGCAGTCCACATCAGGCCATTGACCCTGGTCAGTCATAGACAATGCAGTATAGTTCTTATTTTCATTTTCTATCTGGTCAGATCTCCAGTGTCTGAATGAGGAGTTACTCTGATCTGACCACTTCCAGGAGTTGTTGAACAGGCTGATCCATTCTATACTTATATATTTTAGAATATGGAACTCATCTTGAAATATTATTCACTTATTCAAGTCTTATTAGTTCTAAAGCAGTAATCCTCCAGTGAAACAATATACATGATGCTACTTAGAACCTGTAGGAATCAAAGGGCAATTTGGCATTAATAGCATGTTAATTTAGGTGGTTATTCATGCTCATTAATTTGGATAACAAGGCATTAACAAAAAGTTTATTGAGAGATTGAGATGAGAGATTTGACTAATAATGCAATTATTTTCAAACAAAAGGCCTCTAGTTTTATAATGATACAGTTCAAGATGATAAAAAAAATGAATGCAGAGTTACAAAAAACAACACTTACAATGGTCTAATTAAGGCTTTATTGAACAAATAACAATAAGGTATAATAATGGACAGAGACCAAAATACGCTTATAAAGACTTGAACTGAAATGAGCTTCTTACATTTATGAAAACTGACAGAAATAATGAGGAAAGTACAATTGATATTCCCTATAATAACAAAGTATAATCGATAAACATGTATACAGAAAAAATATAATTATACACACAGACTCATAGAAAGTTATGTATGGATAAGAAATAAAACATACAGTTTACGCTAAAAGTTCTAAACTATTGATGCTCAAATGTTACTGCATTCTAGTCGTGGTTCAGAAATGAGGTCCACTGTAACTTAGATGGATAAAAAAGGTAAAATCCACATACCAAACACACAGGACTACATGAAACGTTTATGTTGGTAGACCAGTATAACTCTCACTATCAAGAAAAACAAATAAAAAGTATAAAACTGTAGATCTGCTGATGATGGTTATGGAAGAGGAACCACCTGGTTTCAGTCTTCATTGTTGGGAAGAGAAAGACAAAAAAATAGGGGTTACAAATGCATCTACCTAAATATTCCAGTAACACTCACACACAGTAACTAACCTTCATAGGTAATGCAGATGAAGTTGAGTTTGTGGTCCTCAGGCAGGCTGACCCACTGCTGACCTCCTCTAGACTGCACCACTCCAGTTCTCTCTACAGGGCTGCAGTCTTCTCCTCCTGTCCCGTTACCTGGAGCCCAGTTCTGGTAGCAGATAGACTCTCCACTCACCCAGAACCAGAAGCTGAGGGTGCAGGTGTGACGCAGACCCAGCCACACATGTTCAGTGGAGGCTTTCTGTGCCACCTCCTTCACCCAGAGCTGGATCTCCTCAGAGTGAACTGAGACCAGATCCACATGATTCACTCTGCAGTATCTCAGAGCTTCTCTCCAGGTCAGAGTCTCATTGATCAAGATCAGCTTATCTGGAAGCAGAAGGAAAAAGGTCAACCGGGATAATACACAATAACGCAGGGATAGGAAGAATTAGTGATAGTCAACGATGCAATGTTGTTTGACTTGCTCATGAAGTTCATCATAAAGTGTTCATCATAAAGTGTTTTTTTATGCACAGTAAATGGAATAAACAGAAAGAAGCACAATGACTGTCATGACTGTATTTATAAATGGAATCATGGAATACAGTGGCATGCTAATTTTTACGTCATTAATTTTTTTAAATTGTTACGTCAGCTAACAGACGCCCGCGCTGACTAACATCGCGCTGAGTGATGGGGGAGAGGGAGGGGCCATTCCACCCACCCAGAGAGAGCGAGGCCAATTGTGCTCTCTCGGACTCCCGGCTACGGATGGCTGTAGCATCACCAGGGATCGAACTCTTACATTTTTTAAATAAAGTTTGGTCACCCCAAGAGATGTGAGCTCTCAGGTAACTTTTACCAAGGTCTCAGACCTTAATTAGCTTGGTAGGGCTATGGCTTATTCAGATACATCATTATAAAGACCAGGTGATGCAAATTTCAAAGTTTTATAAATACTTTGGAGATTCTGGAGTGGTGGTGCACTGTTCTACTGTTCAGCACACATGTGCAAATATGACCTTCTTCAGAATCTTCAGAAGAAAACCTTTCCTGCATCTTCACTACAAAATTTAACTTTACTACAAACCTGGTGCATTTTGGGAAAACAAGCCCTGTGGACTGATAAAGGTAAAATAGGACTTTCTGGTTGAAATGGGAAAGTATATTTGGAGAAAAAGGGTGCTGAATTTCATGAAAAGAACACTGCAACTATTAAGCCAAGGGGTGGATTGATCATGCTTGTATTGCAGCAAGTGGCACAGAGACCACTTCACTGCTAGAAGGAAGAATGGATTTGATTAATTACCAGCAAATTCTGGAAGCAAACATCACACCATCTGTAAAAAAGCTGAAGATGAAAATATAATGGCATCCACAGCAAGATAATGATCCCAAACACATCTCAAAAGCCCTTTCGCTTTGGGTCCTTTTTCTTTTTTATCTCTGTTATTTTGAAACTATAAAATATAGAAAAAAGAAGGAGTCTTGTGTAAAATATTAAATGTGTCATTTTTTTAAGCCTTTTGGAAATCAGGTTGTCTGTGACTCGCTTAGATATTCACAGTAACAGAATTCTGACCTGGGGTGCCCAGTGTTTTGCATGCCACTCTATGTATTTACTGTTCTATACTCACTTTTTAATTTATGCTATACACACACACACACACACACACACACACACACACACACACACACACACACACACATCTTCTAAGCCACTTCTCCCTCTGCTACTGAGGTATTGAAGTTATTTATAGCAGCATACAGTTCAGTACAGTTTTTTGGTAACACTTTGTAATACGGTTTCTTAGTAACCCAGAAACTATGCAAGGGTTTTTTTTTGTTTTTTTTTTTTGTTGTTTTTTTTTAAAGAAATGTTTAAAAAATTATCAAGTCTGAGGTTTGAATACCAGTGTTTCAAGGTCATCTCCAAACTACACACAATGAGATACACTATGCTAAGAAAAACTTTGAGTTCATCCATGGGTTTTGCAGTAAACAATAACAAATACAATGCAGAAGGTAAACCACCCAAACTGAATAATAGTTGAATAAGTGAAATATTACTCACTCTCATGACAGATGAAAGGGTTTTGTGTTGAACAGTTCACATCATGCCAGAGACCCTGGTCAGTCATAGACACTGCAGTACAGTTCTCAGTCCAATCCAGACTAAATGGCTGGTTAGATGGCCAGTATCTGAATGAGCAGTTACTCTGATCTGACCACTTCCAGGTGTCATTAAACAGGCCAATCCAAACAAATTCAGTGATTGAATGGTTTCTAAATTTCCAGACCTCTTGGTTCTCAGTCTGCTTCCTCACACTGGCCAAGTCTGTGTAATGTTCTCTGCAGTAGCTCTGAGCATCTTGCCAGCTCTTTGTCTCATTGATAAATATGTATTTAGTAGTGTTTGTCTTGTTTTCTGAAAGACATTCAAATTAATTGATTTTTAAAATGATAAAATGGATGAATTACGTTATTCATGTTTCAAATTTTATAATCAACAATGATACAAATATTAAGCAAATTGAGTATTTTAGACACTAAGTTAATAAACTGACAGTGTCATTAACATGTATATGTTCTTACTATCATAACACACAAAAGGATATGATTTATAATAGCTTTCATCAGTCCAGGTTCCAGTGTCGTTCTTCACTGCAACATAGTATTGTTTCCTGGCATAATTGTTTGGCTCTCCACTGTTCCAGTGTCTCCCTCCCTGTACAAATGTTCATCTGCCAGAGACCACAGCCATTTCCCAGTGTTCCTTCTGTCTAGACCGATCCACACAAAGCTTCTAGTTTTATCTTTCAGAGTAATATTCAGCTTCTTCATCTCCTCCATGTTGTTGATGGTGGCCAGATCAGTGTAGTTCTGTCTGCAGTAGCTCTGAGCTTCAGTCCAGGTTTTACTCTCATTCACAAAGTGATATCTATGAGGAATGTATGCAGATACACCACAGACAGCTGTGAAGAACATGAGAAAGAGCCTCATTATCATGTGAAGTTAAACTGGAGTAGAACACAAACAGCAAACATGTAAAATTCTATTTAACTGGCCAACAGGTGTTTACTTGCTGTCCATGAATATTAAAATAAGTAAACATAATGTTAATAAAACAAGTAGTGATTTTATATGTATTAATGTATTTGTTGAATCATTTCCAAATGGCAGTTTAGATGGTTATGTATGTCAACTGTCTTTTGTTTTTCTTTTGTTTTTTTGTTTTTTTTAGTAAATCATTTCAAACAATTTCATTAGGTGGCTAAGACTTTTGCAAAGTACTGTTTAAGAGTAAGAAAATAAGAGGACTCTCAAAAACTCTTTGCCTTAAAGACACAGACACATACACACACTGACCTGAGATAAGGAAGAGAACAGAAACCCATTTCTGATCCATTTCTGAAAGAAAAGAAGAGAAGAAAGTACATTTTTTGCACAGTGCTGTGAACAAGTATTTCCCCCTTCATCAAACTACTTTGTTAGACAAAGATAACCCAAATAAACAGACAATGCTGTTTATAAATGATTATTTCATTTATTGAAGGGAAAATGCTATTCAGCCCTACTTGACCCTATGTGGAAAAGTAATTGCTCCCTTAGCTAATAAATAAACCAAAATTATGTGATTAGTGGGTTCAATTGTACTAGCCACTCCCAGGCATGATTACAGCACTTAAATAGAAACTGTCTGCCAATGTGAAGCAGGCTAGAAGGTCTCAAAAGCAGCACATGACACCAGGTTCTAAAGAGATTCAAAGACAGATGTGAAACAAAGTCATTGAAATCTACCAGTCTGGAAAGGATTACAAAGCCATTGCTAAGGCTCTGGGACTCCAGTGAATCACAGTGAGAGCCACTATCCACAAACAGAAAAAAACTAGGAACAGTAGTGAAATCTTACCAACCTACCAAATTTTCACCAAGAGCGCATTGCCGACTCATCTAGGATGGAACCATGAATTCTGCTCTATGTCAGGAAATTCTGAAGGATAATGTCTGCCCATCAATTAGTGACCTAAAGCTTAAGTGCAGTTTGGTTATGTAACAGGACAATGATCTAAAGCACAAAAGCAAGTCCACCTCTGATTGGCTCAAAAGAAACAAAATGAAGGTTTTGGGATGGCCTATTCAAAGTCCTGACCTGAATCATATTGAGATGCTGTGGTAAGACCTCAAACAAGCAGTTCATGCTTGAAAACCCTCCAATGTAGCTGAATTAGAACAGTTCTACAAACACAAGTGGGCTAACATTCCTCCACAGCGATGTAAAAGACTCATCACTTATCATAACAACATTATCACAAGTGTTTGATTGCAGTTATTACTGCCAAGCATGTCACAACTAGTTATTAGGTTATTATTATGAATCTTTATCTTCAATAAATGGAATGATCATTTTAAAAGCTGCAAAACTCATGTGTTTACTCATGTTGTCTTTGTCTTATATTAAATGTAGTTGGATCATGTGAAACATTTAAATGTAACAAATGAGCAAAAATACAACAAAGTCAGGTGAGGTGCAAATACTTATTCACAACAAAGTACATTTTTGTTAATATCACACTATTAACAAATAATGCAACATATCTAGCAGTAGTAGTGCTTAAGTACTTGCGTCTTGTTCTTGACATGTTTTCCATTGTCTTTGGCTTGTTTTGTTCTCCATTATTGGTCTTGCCATATCTGGTCACAGATTTTTCTGTTTCTGCCCAGATATTAAAACTTTGACTATCATATGATGCCCAGGATGGTGGATGTGAAGGAATTAGTGTGGTTTTACTGAGGGAACTAAGTTTTTTTTTTTTTTGTGTGTGTTTTTTGTTAATTTGAAGCATGCATAAGCATGCCTGTATCTTGTACATATATACACAAAATATACAACTTCATACAAATATGAACTTTGCATTCATAGATTTTATCTTTCACTAATAAATGGTTAAATCTAATGCATTTCCTTCATTACAATTGTAATGGTGGCAGATGGAACCAGACACTTGCAGCAGAGGCTTGGGTTCAAAAGTTTAATACCAAAGGGGATTTTCAAAATCACAGTCTGTAAATGGGAAGCAAAGAGTTGAAAACCAGAATATCAGAACAGAACAAAGGGGCAAGACTAGAAACGTGCCACAAACAGAAAACAGATCATACACAGAGTACCAGAAAATAACACAGTGCAAACGCACATGAGAGTGACATTACTTCACAGAGAAACTAAGCTAAAGCCCGGGCTTATATACTAAACTAACAAACACAAAGAACAAGGAACAGGTGAGAGTAATTAGAAATCTGGTGAACTGGAACGGTGATGGATCTGTTTGTCTTGGGTCACGTACAGCAGCAAGGGGTTTTGGGAAACGTAGGCCCGAGCGACAGCATTGGTTGTAGGCTGAGCCATGTCGGAAGGAGGCGTGACAGTACCCCCCAAAGGAGCCCAGGACGGCCGAGTAACGGGGGCAAGTGCAAGTGACCACCACCTACCCAACCGGAGACATCTCAGGGCGAAAACCCAAAGCGGTATCGGTGCTGGACGGAAGTAGGGCTACTGGAACGGACTGGACTAGTCTGATGGGTTGCTATTGCTGAATGATCGGAGGTACTTTCCTAACTCTTGATTAACTCTTTCACACTGTCCATTGGATTGTGATAAATAACCTGAGGTGAGACTGACGTTGATCCCTAAGTGTTAACAAAAAAACAGACCAAACTCAGGAGGTGAATTGTCCATGATCAGAAATGATGTCTTCTGGTATGCCATAATTTCAGAAGATGTGTACAAGGCTGTATCAAATGCAATAGGTATAGATATAAAGGTAATGAATCTTGCTTCTCTAGAGAAACTCAACTATGGTGAGTATAGTGGTAAAACCCTCAGAAGGGGGCAAGTCAGTAACAAGATCAATCACAATGTGTGAACATGGCCATTCTGATACAGGCAAAGGAATGAATTTACCAGCTGGGAGTGTTTTAGAGGTTTTACTCTGTGCACATATTGAAAAAGATGCTACAAACCTATGAATATTCTGCTTGAGAGTCTTTCACCAATAGCGATTAAGTAGAAGTTATCAAGTTGTTATCAATCGATCCAGAAATTGGTCGGGCACAGAGCTTGTTGGATGAGATTTGTAGAGTGGAAGAGAGAATGGGCTTGGGCTCAGACAGGATCTCTCTCTCCTGAACGCTCTGATGAATCTGGGGCAGGGCATTGGCTTTTGAATTATGAGGACCAGAGTGGTATGAAATACTAAACTGGAGAGAAACAGAGACCATCTAGATTGTTTAGGGTTGAGATGCTTAGCTGAACGTAGATATTGTAGATTTTTATAGTCAGTGAGGACCAAAAATTGGTGAGCAGCTCCTTCTAGCTAGTGGAGCTATGAGAGGAGCGGCAATTGTGCTAAAATAATGAATAAACCTTCTATGGATGTTGGCAAATCCTAAGAATCTTTGCAATTCTTTGATACCCGTGTGTTTGGGGGGGTAGGCGAAGTGACAAAAGCTTTAACTTTCTGATCTATCAGAACACCCTGAGAACTAATAACATATCCGAGGAGGGAGACTCTTTGGAGATGAAATGATGAAATTCCCATTTCTCACCTTTGACAAACAGGTCATTTTCAAGTAAGCGACTCAAAACTTGATGTATTTGTTGCATGTGTTTTATAATCAGGGAAGTAGATTAATATGTCATTTATGTATGCTATGACGATTTTCCCTATCATGTCACGGAGAACGTTGTTGATGAAAGACTGGAAACTGATGGGGCATTGGCTAAACTGAAAGGCATGACAGAGTACTCATAGTGCCCTCTAGTGATAATAAATGCCGTCTTCCATTCATCCCCCTCTTTAACACGTACTAGGTTGTAAGTGCTACACATGTCTAATTTAGGGAAAACCAGGCACCACAAAGTTGTTCTAGTGCAACAAGGAGTCAGAGATAGAGAAAAAGTGAATATTCGGTGATGTTATTGAGGGGACAGTAGTCTATGCAGGGTCTGAGACCTCCATCCTTCTTCTTAACAAAGAAGAATCTGGTTGCGAAGTGGATGGATGACTAAAACCTTGACCTAGGGCCTAATCGATATACTCATATACACACGGGATTTGGGCAAGTAGCCACCTCTATGATGTCCACTGAGCAGTCATAGGGACGATGAGGGGGAGTTCAGTGGCATTTTACTGAACACTTCTGTAAGATCAGACTATTTGGAGAGAATTGGTGAGGAATGAGTGGTCTCTGGGTTTTCTATGGTGGTTGGTCTAATTCTAAGTTCTGGGGATGAAATGGGTTCTTTGTGGAGAAAAGTGGTCTCTATTAAACCAGGTTCTGTGACAATAGAAATGGGATCCACTCCAACAGGTCCTCCATCCAACGCAGTGACCTTGAGGGGCATCTGAAGATCTTGTACCGGTATGTGTAGTTTAACCATAGAGCAATTACCTTGTTTGAGCTTGCACAAGAGTTCTCTATTAAAACCACGATCTTGAGGATGGTCAAATACAGTCTTAAAGTCTTTCAGAAATTACTCATAAGACAAATCCTGTAACTGACATAACCCTACAGTAGCCCACTCCAATGCTTTATCCAAAAGATGTGACACAGTAAAGGTGGTCTTAAATATGGTTTATATGATTTGCAGATCATTGCATTCTATTTTTATCTACGTTCTGCACAGCGGCTCAACTTTTTTTGGAAATGTGTTTATAAATTATACACATTCACATCACATAATATATTCCATCAATGCTACTGAAGGAAGAAAAATACGCAATCCTACAAAACAGGCAGTTTTCATTTTACAGTTACTGTGAATACCGGTTTACATTAAGTAGACTAGATGTCCAAATGAAAATCTGTATTTTTGTTGCAGTTGTTGAGTTTACTGACGGCTTTCATGTTATAAATATACAGAATGTACTGACAGATGGAGATCAGGTGGGCAGACCAGTTTGATTTCCCATTGGCTGACTTGGCTGAGCTTGAGGTGTGTTCAGCAAACACTCGGCTTCATAAAAACACTTCAGAACAGAGTACAATGGCTCTACATGATTACCCTATAAAGAAGAGATTTTTGAGATCTGAGCTTTTCCATCTGGACTTTCACTCCTGGAATGTGGTTCCAGTGTGTTCAACCCTGTCAATATAATTGTTTTTGAAAACTAGTAATTTTTAAAATAAGCTGCTTTAATGAACCATTACTTAAGATAATCTAAAAGTCAGCTAGCATGCTGAAAACACTCAAACACTCTTCAAAATATGAGAACACTCTAAGAAATATGCCAATAACAATATATACATTTTTGCCATGTTTGAGTCAATTCCACAATAAAACAAACTGAAAAATATCAGAGGTGCAAACATGAATCCATCAATACAGAATGTAAACTGAATAGAAATGCAGTGCATTACAAAACTATAAAAGCACAGTAATAACTGTAGATGAGCTTCAATCCTGTTTTCCAAGTGAAACTGTTATATTAAGAAATACTGACTGGAAACATTTAAAGACTAGGTTTAGGTGTTTTTGGGTCTTGATCTTGACTTGGTCTTTGTATGGTGATGAAAAGGTGTAGCCTTGGACTTATCTTAGGCTTAACCAAGATGATCTATTCTACCGCCCCAGTACGTAGTCCTATGTTTACATATACTCATTTCATCACAAAAATCACATTAACCTATATCAGATTCCATTATAAACACTAAAATAATATATAAAATGCTGGGAAATTGAATTAATGTTAAATCAGTGAATGTCAATCCTACCTCAGTGTTTGTTTTTCAGTTTACACTCTTCATGCACTTCGGTTTGCTTCTCTTCACCTCGTGACTCTGTATACTGTCATCTCGGGACATCTCTGTCACTTTAACCCCTCCTATCTGTGTCATTAGAATTCCTGATAACCGATATTATCTGAACCACACTACAGGTTACAGTTTCAGTGCCACAACACACTTTGCATGAATTTCTGTCAACACATGGTCAAAGACAGCGACCTTTTGTTTTATATTTTAATTCCTGATTATATATATTCATGCAAAGCATGTTATGGTCCTGTAGACACTGAAACTCCATCCTGTAGTGTGGTTCAGATAACATCAGTTAGCAGGAATTCTGATGACACAGATGGGAGGGATTGAAGCGGACAGAGATGTACCAAGATGAGAGAAAAAAAAACAGACATGCATGAAGTGGAAAATGAAGTGTGTATATATCTCCTAGCCCTAGTTTTTCAAATGTATTTTTCATTTGGTGCATCTGTATATTAATGTTCAGCAGTACTGAACCATGACTATTATAGCTAGACATTCAGTTCAAGAAATAAATAATAAAACTTGGTCAGAAACTAGGAACTCTACAATAATGCTTATTTCTGCTAGTGCCCCCTGAGGGATTCTGTCCGTATATTTACAATAAGCTAAAAGAAATCCACATGAACATTTTTCATGGGAAAAATTTTATGGGAGAGTTTACTTGACTGTGTCAACCAAGATACCACAAAGGAAAAAAAAATCTGATTGGATCATGTTCTGATTGGTCTATTAATAATATAACACTTTTTTATTTCGCAGAAATCATTAAGTCTAGATGGATTTGAGGTTCCCCACTGATGTACCAGACAAGCAAACAGGCTGTCTTTTTGCACACGGAAATGCCAGTGATGTGTTAGTTTAGGGAAAGTCTGTGTTTTGCATGTGTGTCGCATTTCATTTTGGACAAAGAGGTGCCTATGAGATCATTTGCAAATATGCTGCGTTGAAGTCTACTGCTCAGTACTTTTAAAATGAGGTGGATGGTGAAACAACATCATAATAATTGTTACAACCACATCCATTCTGCCAACAAAAGCTTAAAAAATTATTTTTCAATTTTACCTCAGAATCTGGTGACAATCAAAAGTTTATTAAACTTTCCAGGGAACACGGCCTGGTGAGGCTCAGTGATGAGGCCAGCATGGCAAGGCTAGAGGCCAGAGCTGGCACGAGGAAGTTCGACACCATGCTTAACACTGCGAGGCTGGAGGCCGGAGCTGCCATATGAAGGCCCAAAGATGAGGTGAGGAGTGCAATGTGGGTGACTGATGGCATATCTCTACTGTGACTGGCTGTGCTCACATGCACTAAGTGCACAAACAGGCAGGTCACCTATCACCATACAAAGTCCAAACATGGAGTCTACAAAGAACACACCAACTGCCCACAGCCCAGCACAGAATAGCACAAGCCACATGTCTGTGCTAATAACAGCTATGAAAATTAAATTGTCAAGGGTGTACCTATGAGGCCCTGCGCGATGCTGCTTTGCATGGCCATGCCTCCTGCATGTCTACAGCCAATTGTAGGTCACTACAATATAATCCCTCATACTACAAGCTTATTTGCATTTAAAAGATATTTCATTTAATGCTACTTAAAGACTGAATGTTTAAATCAATCAAATGTTTAAATCAGGCTTTATTGAATAAATAACAAGATCTTAATAAGCCTCCAATATGCGTTCCTTAAAATAGACTGTCGGGGGTGGAAGCATACAGGACATGTGCTTGTGATTATATAAATGAATAGAGACCAAGAGAAGCTTATAAAGACTTGAACTAAAATGAACTTTTTACCTTTATTTTAACTGACAGAAATAATATCTCAGTTACAAGTGATATTAGAAAATGCAAACAGTTATGTAGAAAAAGATAAGATTATAAATACAGCCTCATAGGAAATTGTTTTATGCATACAAAATACATACACTACTTTACAAAATACATACAATATACATGCTTACACTAATGGTGCTTCAATCAAAAGGAAATTTATTGCACTAAATAAACAACATTCAAACTATTTTCAGTGATATAGTTGACTGAAGGAGAAGCATGTAGAATTCAGATAATGTAATCAACTATTGGAATAGTATTTACAAGTAGGGCTTAAGATACATATGTATGTATGTATTTATGTACATATATCTATAAAAGAGCTTTAAACTTATTCATCAAAAGGCATCAAAACCTGAATGCATGAAAGTGAAATTGCCGCCTTACTCTGTCGAGAAGACAAGCTGGACCTTCTCTGTTAGTGTAGGATGGGTCCTTGGACACTCTTGTGGCATGGGTGCACTCTGCATCATCCAAAGCAGCTTCGCTGCAGCAGCGGGGCAGGCAGATGTTCAAAGATTATACTGCGCCAGTGTTAAAAATAACACTGCGGCCAACAGATCTTTCACTCAAGCGATGACCAAAATCTCTGACCACTGACATGAAAGCAAATTCAAGGGTAAGTCTAGAATGGACTGAATGACTAGAGTCCTGCTTTGACAGATGGGGAAAACTTTCCTTTATTATCTGGGCCATGTTATTCGTCGTATATATATATATATATATATATATATATATATATATATATATATATATATATTAATAACTCATCACTGTCCATAAAAAAAAATAACATATGTCTCCATTTTTGTCAATTTTTAATGTTTTTACATGACTTCAACATGCCAGAAGTCCTTTATGTCATGTGTAAATTTCATGATAAATGGACCAATAGAAATGCTCTAAAATCACTTGGAATAAAATCTCTTTATTACATATTAAAATAGACAAAGAGGTATACAGAAAAAAATATAATTTGTGGATAAGACAGGCATACAATTTACACTCAAAGTTATTTTATGAAATATTGATGCTTAAATTATATTGCATTCTGGACGTGGTTCAGGAATGAGGTCTATTATAGCTTTGATGTATAAAAAGGTAAAATCTGCATACTAAAAACACAGGACTATATGAAACATTAATTTTGGTAGATTAATACAACCCTCGCTATCAAGAAAAGCAAATAAAAATGATAAAACTGTAGATCTGCTGATGCTGGTTATGGAAGAGGATCCACCTGGTTTCAGTCTTCATTGTTGAGAAGTGAAAGACGAAAAAGACAGTTTACAAATGCAAATTACATCAATATTTCAGTAACACTCATGCACTGTAACTAACCTTCATAGGTGGTGCAGATGAAGTTGAGTTTCTGGTCCTCAGGCAGGCTGACCCACTGCTGACCTCCTCTAGATTGCACCGCTCCAGTTCTCTCTAAAGAGCTGCAGTCTTCTCCTCCTGTCCTGCTACCTGGGGCCCAGTTCTGGTAGCAAATAAACTCTCCACTCAACCAGAACCAGAGGCTGAGGGTGCAGGTGTGACGCAGACCCAGCCACACATGTTCAGTGGAGGCTTTCTGTGCCACCTCCTTCACCCAGAGCTGGATCTCCTCAGAGTGAACAGAGACCAGATCCACATGATTCACTCTGCAGTATCTCAGAGCTTCTCTCCAGGCCAGATTCTGATTGATCAAGATCAGCTTATCTGGAAGCAGAAAGGAAAAAGATAAACCAAGATAATACACAATAATGCAGGGATGGGAAGAATTAGTGATAGTCAACAATGCAGTGCGCTGTGACTTGTGCTTTATGCGCAGTAAATCGAGTAAACAGAAAGAAGCACATAAATGGAATCATGAAATACAGTTGCATGCAAAAGTTTGGTTTCTGTGAATAGTTAAGTGAGTAGAATATAAACAGATCTCTAAAAAAGCATCAAGATGAAACATTCTTGTAAACATTTTAGGCAAGCTTAACATATTATTTCTATTTAAATTATATTTATGTTTAAAATGAAAATGAAAGGGGCTCCATGCAAAAGTTTGGACACCCGAAGGGATTTGAGCTCTCAAATAACAAAGGTTTTAGACTGGATATGACTTGGTAGGGCTATGGCTTGTTCAGAAACATCATTATAAAGGCCAGGAGATGCAAATTTCAGCTCTACCTGTATGTGAACAAGGTCACCTAGTTTTATGTTTGAATTGCTGTATGTAGGCCATATGCCCTTCCTATAGTGGCCCCACCGACTTACCAAACCAAATTTGCATCCCTGATTGTTAATCACAATACTGGATAATCTGAAACTTACAAATCATACATAAAAGTTAGAAAATGTTGGAAAGTAGTTAATTTTATACCTTTATACCTTTTATATGTTTTTATGTTTCTATTAGTGTAGTTGTCTCTAAGGGCCTGATTCTCTTATGTCATCCTGTTTGGCACTTTGACACTAAAAGGACAAAGAAATGTAGGAATACTAAATAAAAAAAAAACATCCTATAGAGGGAATTTTTATTATTGTTAATTTAGTTAATTTCATTTGAAATTAATACTTAACTTCAAGTTAAAATGTCAGCTCAATTGTATAGGTACTTAGTCTGAAAAATAAAAATAAAAATGCTTTGAATTTTGCATGCTTTTAGGAATTATGAATGTTTTTTTTGTTGTTTTGTTTTAACAGACAGTGATTTAAATGTAAAAACATAAAATGAAATTGCTACTGATATTTAATTTTATATGGCATTTCAAATATTGATTTACATAATGAAATATTTCACTTATTTTTTTTTATTTCATTATGAAAATAAATGTATGTCTAACTAATGAGTTTAATCGTGCAAGATCATGCATATTATAATATGCATATTTTTAAACTGTGGTGTAAATATTGCATTTCTTTTTGTATGTTTTACATCAGCAAAAAACAGGAATTTTAGGTTGGTTACAGTAAATGGTCAGAATGTCATGTTGGACAATGCAGCACCTCATGGGGGTAGATATTGTGCAAAAGAAAAATGCTTAATTAATTGCCAGGTTTTGAGACATGAGACATGCCTCTGTTTAGCACATACATTTGCACATACATGAGCTACTTTATGAGCTGTTGATGATAGATTTAATGTCTGAAATTTAAGTAACAGTGTTTCACGATCATCTCAGAACTACACACAACTCTGAATATGGCCTTATCTTTGCACAATGACATACAATATGATAAGAAAAAAGAGTTTAGCAGAGGGTTTTGCAGTAAACGATAACAAATTCAATTCAGAAGGTAAACCAACTAAACTGAATACATTTTGAATCAGTGAAAAATAACTCACTCTCATGGCAGATGAAAGGGTTCTTTGTTTCGCAGTTCACATCACGCCAAAGACCCTGGTCAGTCATTGACACTGCAGCACAGTTCTGCTGCCAGTCCTGACTAAATGGCTGGTTAGATGGCCAGTTTCTGAATGAGGAGTTACTTTGATCTGACCACGTCCAGGAGTCATTGAACAGGCCGATCCAAACTACACCAGTAATTGAATGTGTTGCAGATTTCCAGATCTCTTCGTTCTCAGTCTGGTTCCTCACACTGGCTAGGTCTGTGTAATGTTCTCTGCAGTAGCTCTGAGCAACACGCCAGCTCTTTGTCTCATTAATCAAATATGTATCTAGCACTGTTTGTCTTGTTTTCTGAAAGACAGTCAAATTGTTCAGTTGTTAAAATTATAAAATAAATAAATTATTACATTTTTTATGTTTCTAATTTCATCTCCCAAAAAAGAACATTAGCACACATATCTTGAGCAGTCAGATTCAGTATTTTACAGAGCACATTAATAAACTGATAATGTCATTCATTAACATGTATATGTTCTTACGGTCATAACACACAAAAGTGTTTGATTTATCATAGCTTTCATCAGTCCAGGTTCCAGTATCCTTCTTCACTGCTACATAGTATTGTTTCCACGGATTATTGTTTGGCTCTCCACTGTTCCAGTTTCTGTACGTGTCTCCCTCCCTGTAGAAACTTTCATCTGCTAGAGACCACAGCCATTTCCCAGTGTTCCCTCTGACTAGACCAATCCAAACAGGGCTACTAGGTTTGTTGTTCAGAGTAGCATTCAGCTTCTTCATCTCCTCCATGTTGTTGATGGTGGCCAGATCAGTGTAGTTCTGTCTGCAGTAGCTCTGAGCTTCAGTCCAGTTTTTATTCTCATTCACAAAGTGATACCGATGAGGAACGTATGCAGATACACCACAGACAGCTGTGAAGAACATGAGAAAGAGGCTCATTATCACACACACACACACACATTTTCTAAACTGCTTATCCTTCTGGGTTGCAGGGGGCAGGGGGAACCTCAGTACTGTGCAAAAGAGAAAAATATATTTAACTGGCCAGTAGGTGTCTACTTGCTCTAAATGAAGACTAGAATAAGTAAAGATAATGTTAATTAAAAAGTAGTGATTTTATATAAACTAATATGTTTTTTGAACCATTTCCAAACCTCAATTCATGGCAGTCCAGTGTTATTTGTAGTTAACATCAGGTAGTTATCATCCAGTACATGTTCTGGCTAACTAATTCTTTCTAAAATGAACTGTGCTGGTGATTAATTTGATAAAATCTGTAAGATGTCTGGGGGCATCAAAAAGACATCCAGAAGTAAACTTGTGTTCTTCAAACCAGATTATAAAGTATCTAGAAAATATCATAACTTTTTACTGTATTTATGGTTTTCAGTTTGTATTCCAATATTATACAGCAGTTAGTTCTGACCACGCAAGCTGATTGGTTGAGAAGCGTTGTAACCATGCTGTTATTTCGCCATAACATCACATTTTTTTCACAAACACTGTATCACTCAGACATTGTAAATTGCCCCTAGGTGTGAGTGTGTGTGTGTGAATGTGTATGTCTGTCTGTCTGCCCTGTGATGGACTGGTAACCTGTCCAGGGTGTATCCTGCCTTCCGCTCAAAGACAGCTGGGATAGGCTTCAACTGAGCTAAACTTGATATTGTGGCAGTTTTATGGCTCAATCCGATTTGGTCAGACTCTGAAGATCAGACTACACGTTTGGCGAATGGTATTCGGTTCATTTCTGGCTAATTCCAGGTTGTTTAGCTGTTCTTCTGTCACAGCTGCCGACTGAAAAGCTGCTCAGTGGTGACAGTTTGGGAATTTTGTGTAATGAGCCAGAGAACGAACTGCCAGCTGTGCAGTAAGTGGGCGGAGCTCGTTACTCTGAAGTAGCAACAAGCTGCTTGTTAAGGAACTATAATTTGGCGGAAGGAATTGCTAACATTAAAACATATTAAATGCCACATTCACAGCCCAATTTATTTATTTATTACTTTATTTATTTAACTGTTGCATAAAAGCAATAGAATGCTCAAGGTCGTGTTATCGCGAATATCATCACGATTGTGATGATATTTCACGATAACACTCTCCTTCTTGTGTTCTTTTGCTTAATTAGATGGTTATGTATGTTAACTGTTTTTTATTGCTAAAATAAATAGTTTGAAACAATTTGATTAGGTGGCTCAGACTCTTAGAAAGTAGTTAAGAATATGAAAATAAGAAGACCAAAAAATGCTTCTTCTTGATAAACTGCCTTAAAGACACATAAACACACACTGACCTGAGATGAGGAAGACAACAGAAACCCATTTTGGATCCATTTCTGAAAAAAAAAAAAAAATGACTATTAGGTTCAGTTTCACTAGCCACTCCCAGTCATGATTTCAATACTTAAAAAGAACCTGTCTGACAATGTGAAGCAGGCTAGAAGGTCTCAAAGTCAGCATATGATGGCAAGATCTAAAGAGATTCAAATACAGATACAATACAAAGTCATTGAAATCCCCCAGTCTAGAAAGGGTTACAAAGCCATTGCTAAGGCTCTGGGACTCCAGCAAACCACAGTGAGAGCCATTATCCACAAATGGAGAAAACTTGGAACAGTGGTGAACCTTCCCAGGAGAGGCCAGCCTGCCAAAATTTCACCAAGAGCACATCAAAGACTCATTCAGGAGCTCAAAAAACTACCCAGATGAACATCTAAAGAACTGCAGGCCTCACTTGACTCCACAATAAGAACACAGAAAGTGTCATCCATGGGAGAGTTGCAGGACACAAACCACAGCCTTAGCAAAAAGAACACAAAGCCCGCCCCACATTTGCCAACAAACATCTAGATGACCATCAAGACTTTTGGGATAATATTCTGTGGACTAATGAGTCAAAGGTGGACATTTTTGGAAGCCATGGGTCTCATTACATCTGGTGAAAAGCTAACACTGCATTCCACCATAAGGACTTCATATCAGCAGTCGAACATGGCGGTGGTAGTGTGATGGCCTGCTTCAGCAGGACCTCAGTGACTCGTCATAATTGATGGAACCATGGATTTTGCTATGAGGAAAATAAAAAAGCAAAATGCTTGCCCATCAGTATGTGACCTTAAGCTCAGGCACAGTTGGTCTTTGCATGGTCTTTATAAGGTGTAGTCTTGCATTTTTTAATTGGGTGAGGAGCACATTTTTTTTTCAGAGCGCTGTACATATTTGTGAATATCACATTGTTACAAATATTTGTAGTAGTAGTAGTGTTGAAGTACTTGACACATTTCCCATTGTTTTGGACTTTAATAAAATGTAATTTAATACACTTCCTTCTTTATGTTAAAGCTGCAAGTATAAAGAAAAATTCTAATTCTGCATATAATCTTAAAATCAGATACTTATGAGTATAAATGTAAATCCTTTGATTTACATTAAACACCAGAAATTCTCCTTTTTTAGTACAGTTTCTTTGCAACTAAATGTTATTTTTTACATTTAGATACAAATACAGACAGAAATTCCATTTTTTTTTACAAAAAACAGAATTTTATTAAGAGCAGCTAGAAAAAAAACAAAGAAAACCTCGCTCTCTTAATGTTTAAAACATCACTGACTTGGTTGATAAAATAAGTTTTTTTTTTTGGAAAATAAAACTAAGAGCACCATATAAAAGCATGCAATTTAGTTGGACTTTCTTAGAAAGTACTGCTAAACTAAATAATATTTAGGAATCCAAACAAGTTTTTAACCATTGAAAAAAACCAACAACATATCAAAAGCTTGCCAAAGCAGCCATTTTTATAACTTATTTTTCATGAAGTGATCTAGGCTGTCAAAAACATTTATTATACATAAGTAAATATCTACATACTGAACTGAATGGCTCATATCATGCCAGTTTAGCTCACTACCAGTCATTATCTTACATTTATGTTGCATTAAATAATATTCTAAATTACAGAGGAGATTTTAAACTGATGGAAATTTTTAACCATAAAAAAATCCATAATCAAGCAAAATTTTGAACAGATATATCGGTACTGACATAAAATGGACAGCACAGCTGCACTTTTCTTCATATTAAACAATCCTGCTTGATTGATTACTTACAAAGATGAAAATCAATCTTCTGGTGTTGTAAATCATAAACATTAGCATCACATAATCTATTCCATCAATGCTACTGAAGGAAGAAAACACTGAGAGACCAACAAAACAGGCAGACAATACAGCTACTGTGAATTGCAGTTAATTACATTAAGTAGACAAGATATACAAATGAAAATCTCTATTTTTGTTACAGTTGTGGAGTTCATGACTGCTTTCATGTTACAAATATACACAATGTACTGACCAATGGAGATCAGGTGGGCAGACCAGTTTGATTTCCCATTGGCTAAATAGGCTGAACTTGAGGTGTGTTCAACAAACACTTCACTTCATTCAGACACTGCAGAGTACAATAGCTCTACATGATTCCCATGTAAATATAGATTTTTCAGGTCAGAGCTGTTTCATCTAGACTTTCACTCCTGGAATGTGGTTCCAGTGAGTTCCAGCACATATCCAACCATGCCTATACCATTTTGGTCAAATCTAGTAAGTTTTAAATTCAGTTTCTTTAATTAAAATTTACTTAAGATAATCTAAAAGTCAGCTATCATGCTGAAACTATTCAAATACTACAAAATATGAGAATACTCAAAGAAATATGCAAATAACAATATAGACATTTTTTTGCCATGTTTGAGTCATTTCCAGACATAAAACAAACTGAAAAATATCCTAGAGGTGCAGATATGAATCCTTTGATACAGAATGTAAATTGAATAGAAATGTAATTCATTACAAAACTATAATAACAAAGTAATTACTGTAGAATTGTGAGCTTTAGTCCTGTTTTCCCTATTTAAACTGACAAAGAAATCTTGACTGGAAGCACTTAAAGACTAGTTAAAGTTGATCTTGAAGAGGATTAGGTGTTTTTGGGTCTTGATCTTTACTTGGTTGTCTTCAAATTTGGACTTATTCTTGACTTGGTCTTTGCATGGTCTTGATAAGGTGTAGTCTTGCATTGATTTTATCACACAAACCACATTAACCTGTCTTCATTTCCACTATAAACACTAAAAAAGTAAATAAAAAGTTAGTCAGTGAATGTGAATCCTACCTGTGCGCTTGTTCTTCAGTTTCCACTCTTCATGCACTTCGGTTTGCTTCTCTTCACCATATGAGTTCATACACTGTCATCTCTGTACATCTCTTTCAACTTTAACCCCTCCCATCTGTGTCATGTGACTGATGTTATCTGAACCACACTACAGGTTACAGTTTCAGTGACTGTGGGGCCATAACATGCTTTGCATGAATGTCTGTCAACACATAGTCAAAGACAGAGACCTTTTTGTTTTTAACTTTAATCAAAGATTCTATAGATATGTAGTCATGCAAAGTGTGTTGTGGCCCCGTAGGCACTGAAACTGTGACCAGTAGTGTGGTTCAGATAACATCATTTTCTTTTTAGTCTTTGCCATAAAACCTGAAACATCCATTACATACAACACGCAAACTTGGAAGCCGCTGTTTTCAACTATTATTAACAACCAAATGCTGATCATTTGGACTCTAAATCATTCAGTCTTTTTGTTCACACTTTATTTTGAAGGTCCTCTATAGACGATAAATTACTAGCAATCTGTCTAGTGACAGCTGATTATCAGCATCATAATGGTTAGTGTTACATGTAGGTGTAGGTGTAGGCTGAAGTTGAGTTAGGTTTGGGTTTATGGTTAACGTAGCATTTAATGTTGTAGAGAGCGTCATGTTGCGGTAGGAGAAAGTTGTAGGTAGTTGCGGTAGTTGTGGTTCTGTCAGTGTTGTTAGCACAAACATGTTGTTTTTGTTATCCTGTTCTGGGCTGAGGGGCAGTTGATGTGTTCTTTACATTAACCATATGTGCACATTGTATGGTGAAATGTGACCTGCCCCACTGTCCCGGTCATTTAGATGAGCAGCAGGTCTCCCATGCTGCAGGGTACATAAAAAGAGCACTCGTTTGAACCACTATGTATTCCCGCATCTTTCTCTTCTCTGCAAGTGCTACAATTGTGGTCAGGAATGAGATAGCACCCACAGCAGTGTGAGGAGAAATGGCACTTCAAGAACTTTCCAGGCGAGAGTTGAGAGAAACGTAGCAAGTCTGGAGGCAAAGGAGCTGGCGTGAGGAGGCTCAACAGCAAGGTTGACATGGCGAGGCTGAAGGACAGAGCTGCTGAGGGAAGGCCCAAAGATGAGGTAGAGTGTGGTGTAGACGACAGTTGGCATGTTTCTACTGTAAACGGCTGTGCCCACAAGCACTGGGAGCACAAACAGGCAAGTTACATCTTACCATACAATGTCCGCACATGGGGACTGCAAAGAACACACCAACTGCCCAGCACAGAATAGCACAAGCAACATGTCTGTGTTAATAAGACTCACACAACCCATGCACCCATAAGGCCCTGCGCGATGCTGCTCTGCATGGCCACGCCTCCTGTGTGTCCACAGCCAGTAGTGGGTCACTATAATATAATCTATCATACTACAAGCTTAGTTGCATTTAGTACATATTTAGTTTAATGCTACTTAAAGACAAGCTGAGCGTCTACAAAGCATCTATAGTGGACCTTCAAAATAAAGCAATACTATTAAGTTTGTGGTGCAAATTGCCTTCTTAAATCCCTGTTTAGGACTGTTTTGCCATCTTATTAGTGATCATATGAATATGGAACACATCTAAAATTATTAGTCATGTATTCAACTCATTAGTTTTAAAGCAGCAATACTCTAACAGAGCACACTTGATGAAACTGAGGGCCTACAGGAATGAAATGCTGCCAATTCTGCCTTAAAAAGATTTTAAAAAAGTGGTTATTCATGGTCAGTAATTCGCACAACAATGTATTACCAAAATGTATACTGTGTGTTGTTATGACTAATAATGCAATTATAACTTATTTTCACCAAACACCAAACCTCCAATTATGTAATAATACAGGTCAAAATGAACATAACCTAATGCACAGTGAATGAACAACTTACAAATCAGGCTTTACTGAACAAATAACAAGACTATAATAAGCAAGACCTAACCCTAACCCCAATATGTGTTCCTTAAAATATACTTTGAGGGACAGAAGCATAGAGGACATGTGCATGTGAATATTTAAATGAAGACTTGCACTGAAATGAGCTTTTTACCTTTATTTTAACTACAGAAATAACTGGTCAATTACAACTCCTTATGATCACATATTAAAATACCCAAACAGATATATAGAAAAAGATATGCTTTTACATGCAACATCATAGGAAGATTTTTATGCGTAAGGAATACATACAGTTCATGCTAAATATATATTTACCAAAGATTGATGCTCAAATTTTATTGCATTCTGATTGTGGTTCAGGAATAAGGCCCACTATAAATTGTATGGATGAAAAAAGGTGAAATCTACACAGCAAACAAACAGAACCACATTAAAAATTCATTAATGTAAGTACAGGAATCAAGCCATTAAATTATTATTATATTATTACTTCAACCTCAAATGAGAGTCTAGGGTAATCCAAGTCATCAATCCAAAACAGGAAGAGAGGAAACACACTCATGCTAAGGATGCTTCAATCAGAAGGGATCAAACAAGACTCAAATTATTTTAAATCAGAACTCAGAAACTCAGAAACTTTGAAGCAAGAATGTAAAGAAAGCCTAAAGTGAGCAAATATATATGAATATTTTTATATATATATATATATATATATATATATATATATATATATATAATGTATGTGTATCTATAAAAGGGCGTTAAACTTTAAATCTGACAGCATCAAAACCTGAGCATATGAAAGTAAAACCGCTGCCTTGCTTTGTCAAGAAGACGAGCTGGACCTTCTTCAGTAGTGTAGGTTGGGTCCATGCTGTGGGTGTATACTGCGTTGTGCTTCGTTGCAGCAGCGGGGCAGGCAGATGTTTGAAGAGGCCTCAGTCAGTGACCAGGTGGTTTATATTTCATGGTGGCTCAGGGAGGAGAGCTTCACCCCTCCCAAGATGGTGGGTTTGCACTGGACAACTAGTTCATGAGTGGGTAAGGTGGCAGGACGTGTGGCAGCACTGCAGATGCACTTCCAAAGTTTTTGGGACCAGCTGGACTTTTCAGACTCACAGATCATAGTTCTGGGTATGCTCAGATTTTGAGGTTTCATCCGTTTTTTGACAGGAAAGGTGAAGTAATTGATCATTGGCGATGTGACAGACTTTTTCAACTTTATCTCTAAAATGGCTTTGGATGTGATAGTGAATGTTCTACATACTCTGGTCTATAGCGGTACTAATGGTCCTTTCTTTCTGGTTGTATCTTTGGACTCCATTAAAAATCCATTGAGATCAGATTTTGTTTTGCCTGTAAGCCATCCCCTCTTGAGATGGAGCCAGAGTACTGATTGGTTCTTTTCACATAAGGGTGATTAGCTGTTTGCCAATTCTAATTGGTAGTACACAGTCTATGAGCCCATCTTGAATTAAACCTTTCTTTGTTTTGGCCAGATCTGATTTGCATTGACTGGATAAAAATATTTTAAGTACCGTAATAGTTTGAAGCATTACCTTTAAATCGGTAAAACTAAGGAAACAAACAAAAAGAACATTTGTTTATGTTTTGTGACAGATGGTTTGAACCCATGGTATCTGGAACCAACACACATACTAAAACACAAGCATGTACCTTATTGTAGTATCTAGGTGTTGTTGGTTACATGTAACTCAACCACAATACAATTGTTAACTAAGAGAACAAAAGGAACCACAAATGAAAGAAAATATGTATTCAGGTTACATACTTATTAGATCTCTAAGGTTTCCTACAAGAAAATGATTATATGGTTAAGATTAACAAGGTGATACTCATTCAGTACTCCTACCACCAACTGATATAAGGGACACAAGTTTAAGGAATTAACTAAGTACCATAAAAGTAATATTCTTTACAAACAATAGGAAGTTGTAAACATCAGGCAGACATGTAAAATAAGAGTTCTGAGGAATGGCTTCATGACGGTGTGGCATGTTTTATTCCTTCCACGTGCTGGAGCTTTAGATCCATGTTTGGAATATCAATTCAATTGTATAATCAATAGATTCATAATAAATCACACAACTTTGTAGTATGTTCAGTCTTCTGGTGATGAACAAGGATGAGTGATCAACATTTGGACTGGATATAAGTCATGTATTTCTTCGTTGTATTAGTGATTGGAGACAGGCCCCACAGCAGGTCCGGGACTGGTACTTACACGAGCTGCAGAGTGTTATTAATCCAGTTTTATGGCACTAACCCAGACTCTTTGGAGCCAAAATTATTAGCTTTCTGGTCAACAAACTGGGTTTTCAGATGAATCAAGGTGGTGTCCACTACATGTATACCAATAAAACTCTCACTACTAAGGAAAAGATATAAAGGGTCCAAAACTGTAGATCTGCTGATGCTGGGTACAGAAGAGGGAGCAAACCTGGTTTCAATCTTCATTTATAGATAGAGAAAGAAAAAAAAAAAAAAGGTTTACAAATGCATCTACATCAATATTCCAGTAACAAACATACACAGTAACTAACCTTCATAGGTGGTGCAGATGAAGTTGAGTTCCTGGTCCTCAGGCAGGCTGACCCACTGCTGACCTCCTCTAGACTGAACTGCTCCGGTTCTCTCTACAGAGCTGCAGTTTTCTCCTTCTGTCCCGTTACCTGGAGCCCAGTTCTGGTAGCAGATAGACTCTCCATCCACCCAGAACCAGAAGCTGAGGGTGCAGGTGTGACGCAGACCCAGCCACACATGTTCAGTGGAGGCTTTCTGTGCCACCTCCTTCACCCAGAGCTGGATCTCCTCAGAGTGAACTGAGACCAGATCCACATGATTCACCCTGCAGTATCTCAGAGCTTCTCTCCAGGTCAGATTCTGATTGATCAAGATCAGCTTATCTGGGTACAGAAAGGAAAAAATCAACAGGGATCAACAAACCCTTTTTGTTTCTGCTAATAAGATATTTCCATAATATATTTTGGGCGGCACGGTGGCGCAGTGGGTAGCGCTGTCGCCTCACAGCAAGAATGGCCTAGGTTCGATTCCCGGCCGGGCGACCAGGGTCATTTCTGTGTGGAGTTTGCATGTTCTCCCCGTGTCTGCGTGGGTTTCCTCCGGGTACTCCGGTTTCCTCCCACAGTCCAAAAACATGCAGTCAGGCTGATTGGACACGCTAAATTGCCCATAGGTGTGAGTGTGTGTGTGAATGTCTATGTCTGTCTGTCTGCCCTGCGATGGACTGGCGACCTGTCCAGGGTGTATCCTGCCTTCCGCCCCATGACAGCTGGGATAGGCTCCAGCACCCCACCGTGACCCAGAAGGACAAGCGGTTTAGATGATGGATGGAAGGATGGAAAATATATTTTGGTAACACTCCATAATACAGTTTCTGGTAACTTTGTTGTAATGGAGTTGTTTGTTATCCAAGTAGTTAACATCAGAAAAAAGTATTTTTACAGAATGCATGGAAAGATAAACAAATATAGCAGCAAACAAAGGCAAAAGATTAACAAACAGGGCAAATTTGGTGAATATTAAATATTAAATTTGGCAAATATGTGTTAAGCTGCTTCACAAGACAATAAAATTAATTCATCTAGTAGTTACTGTGAAATACATTTAAAGGTCAAATTTAGCAGATGAACAGAAGTAATGCTAATCATAAACAATCCTGAATCCTTCATGGTTACTGTTTATTTATCAAGCAGCATAACACATATGGCTCTTAATATCTACCATGTTTGTTGAAGATTAGCATGTATTTAATGTGTTTTAAAACTGTTAATAATATTGTATTTTAGTATTGACATGAATTTGATATAGTGATGTTGTGTTTGTAAGCTATATGGCCTCATTGGGATACTCATCAAACTAAATTTGATTGTTACTCACAGTAATGGATATTTGGAAACTGAAATATAGGATGGAAAAGTTCACACTTAACACCTAAATGTTTCCTTTTTTCTCATCACATTCCTTTATTGCTAATATCTTGACACTGGCTGCACTCTACTGGATATTTGGTAGAAGCCTCTGTGGATAATATCCGCCAAACAACAAGAAACAGCAAAAGCTATACATATTTATATATGAATTCATTTTATTCACTAATCACTGGCTTTACTGTTTCTTTGCATTGTGGATCTTAGTCAAAATTCATGTTAAAAATAAGTTATAGCAATGCGAACTGTTAATGAGGCATAACTTCTTATTCAAGAAAAAGTTTGAATTAAAATCAGATTAGTGCCTTGTTAGAAAATGCATGGTGTAGTTGTAAATACTGGATGCAAAAATGCAATATTTTCTAAGCTTCACAGAAATGTAATTAACTACATAAAACTACATAAACTACACCTATACTGTTTGTAAGTATGTTACGTAAGAATGTAAAAACAAGACATAAAATATTGAGGAGTTTTGTAGGACAGTGCTAGTATTTAAAATTTACTTAATTAATACTTAATACCCAGTTAAAATTTCAGGTCTGTTCAGTCATTCTGTAATGAGCTAAAAAATACTCTGAAATATTGCTTAGATTCAAGAACTGTAAGTGATTGTTTGTGCTAACGATGATAGATTTGGGGTTTTAAGTTTGAATACCAGTGTTTCAGGATCATATCCAAACTAGACACAACTCTGAATAACCTTTGTATAATTACGTATAGTTTGACAAACAACATTCTGAGTTTATCTGAAGGTTTTACAGTAAACAATAGCAAATATAGTTGAAATGGTAAATAAACCAATCTGAATAAATGACCACATTGTTGAATAAGTGAAATATTACTCACTCTCATGGCAGATGAAAGGGTTCTTTGTTTCGCAGTCCAAATCATGCCATTCACCCTGGTCAGTCATAGACACTGCAGCACATTCCTTAATTCCAACCACATTGTCTGGCTGGTCAGACCTCCAGTATCTGAATGAGGAGGTACTCTGATCTGACCACTTCCAGGAGTCGTTGAACAGGCCGATCCAAACACAGATACTAATTGAATATTTTGCCAAATTATGGATCTGCTGGTTCTCAGTCTGGTTCCTCACACTGGCCAGGTCTGTGTAATGTTCTCTGCAGTAGCTCTGAGCGTCACGCCAGCTCTTTGTTTCATTAATTAATATGTATCTATCACTGTTCATCTTTTTTCCTGAAAGAGATACAAATGAATTTACTAATTAATTGATTCAAATATTAATGATTATGTATGTTACAGCTTACGTAACCCAAACAAGAAAACTGGACACAATAATGATCAGAAATCAGTATTTTTTTTTTTTTAGGCCCAATTAATAAACTGATAATGTCATCTATTAACATGGATATGGATGTTCTTACTGTCATAACACACAAAAGTATATCGTTTATCACAGCTTTCATCAGTCCAGGTTCCAGTGTCGTTCTTCATTGCAACACAGTATTGATTTCGCCCAGCATTGTTTGGCTCTCCACTGTTCCAGTTTCTGTACGTGTCTCCCTCCCTGTAGAAACTTTCATCTGCTAGAGACCACAGCCATTTCCTAGTGTTCCCTCTGTCTAGACCGATCCAAACAAATCCACTAGCTTTCTCATTCAGAGTAGCATTCAGCTTCTTCATCTCATCCATGTTGTTGATGGTGGCCAGATCAGTGTAGTTCTGTCTGCAGTAGCTCTGAGCTTCAGTCCAGGTTTTATTCTCATTCACAATGTGATACCGATGAGGAACGTATGCAGATACACCACAGACAGCTGTGAAGAACATGAGAAAGAGGCTCATTATCAGGTGATGATAAACTGGAGCGGAACACAAACAGCAAATAAGATGCTCACTGCAGAGAACCACATATAGTACTGTGGAAAAGAGAAAATTTAATTTAACTGGCCAGTACTGGTTTACTTGCTGTACATACATATTAGAATATATAAAGATAATGTTAATAAAACAAGTAGTTATTTTATATGCATTAATGTATTCATTCAACTATTTCCAAACCTTCATTCATGGCAGTCTAGTGTTATTTGTACTTATGATCCAATATCTGTTTTGGAAAATCAGTCCTTTATTAAATTAATTAACTGCGCTTGTGATTAATTTGAACACATTTTTGTAACGGCTTCAAGGAACTGAACGTCCAGAACTGAACTAATAAAATGTCAAATATTGTTTTTGAAAATCTTTCACTTTTTACCGTATTCATGTTCAGCTGAAATAAAATAGTTTCAAGCAGTTTCCCAGGTTAATACTCTTTCACAGTACTGTTTAAGAATCATAAAATAAGAAGACTCCCAAAAACACTTGAATTGAACTGGATTCTTGCTTAAACACACAGGCACATAAACGCACACTGACCTGAGATGAGAAAGAGGACAAAAATCCATTTCAGATCCATTTCTGAAAGAAGAAGAGAAGATAAATATTTGTACATATTTGTGAAAAACACATTTTTAACCAATAACACAATATTTGTAGCAGTGGTAGTGCTGAAGTGCTTGAGTCTTGTCTCTGTTTTGTTTAACCTTGGACTTGATACTATTTACACTTAGACTTGTCTTGGCCTCCTTCATTAGTCTCACCATATTTAGACCCAATACTATTTCACCCCTCACCCCTACCACTTACCCTTACCCTCACCCCTCTGTTTTGCACATTCACGTCTAGGGGTAGGGTGTCCCGATTTTTTTTTTTGAGATAGAGAGATAGGGTTAAGTGTTAGGGCTGCATGTCCCTCCAAACTGAGGCTTTTCAGAGGCACACCCCAAACAGAGTTTTATGAGAATAACTGGCAAGATGGCTGAACAAGAGACCAAAGAAACCCACAAATGTAAATATTTTCTCCGTTAAAAAATTACGATAACCACTATATTATCTTAGTTTTATGTTGTTTCAATGTATTATGGTCCTTTTCTTCATTACAAACATAAAAAAAAATCCCTAGTACTATGCTGATGTCTCTGTAGAACTAAATTTCCTGTTCCACCTTCAAGATAAAATGGGAAAATCTGAACAATAAGCTGGCAAATATCTGACTTCAGCTTCATACCGCTGATGAATTATGGGTGGGCAATAACAAATAACTGTCCAACCCCCCTCTGTCAAGGCATATGATTCCCTAACTTTAACTAAAGCTGAGCAGTGGGGTTGCTGAACTTTACCCTCCTCTGCTGTCATTGCATGCTGGCAGGTTCGCCTACAGAGCAGTGCAAGTAGCCTGTTAATGAAATAATGATCCCTTTCATTTGATCGTCCCATTTCATAGGGAAGATATCAACCATTACCCCTTGTAACTCAATTCCAAGGGGCAAGGTGACACTCAAAAACAAGAGCAAGGGGTAAAAATAAGAAATGGGTTTGGGCTTTAGTCTCTATTCTCGACTGACCAACTACTGAAAAAAAAACTACTAAACTTTATTCTGACTGTCACCAGTGCATGCTAACTCAAGGCTTCTCAAAAACCAAACCATAGCATCTAGAGATCTAATTTTTCTTTTCCTGTCCTGATATTTAAACCTTGAGTATCAGCTGATATGGGGATGGGGAGGAGGGAGGTGGAGTGTGATTTTACTGGGAAACCCTAGTTTCTTTTTATCGTTTAGTTGTTTGTCAATTTGGAAGATGTTCTAGCATCCCTGTCTCTAGTGTACTGTGAATAGTGGTCTATTACACTGAGTAGAGGAGATATCCAAATGAGCATCACTACCTTTATGACAGTTGAGTTGAGTACACAGCATACTGACAGTTGGAGACAGCAGCAGCTTGATTTACCATTGGCTGAATGAGCTGTAAACTGTACAGCAGGCTGAGTGTGTTTATTAGACATGTACACCCACAGAGTACAATGACTATACACTACAAAACTCTCTCTCTCTCTCTCTCTCTCTCTCTCTCTCTATATATATATATATATATATATATATACATATATAAGTTGTTCCATCTAGACTTTTACTCCTGGAATGGTGTTCCAGCTCTTATGCATCCTTTCCGATATAAATATCCATCCAATACTTTGTTTATAAAAGAAAATGACAAAGTTTTAAAATTAGGTATTTTCTTTGATTAATCAATCTACAAGTAGGCTATCATACTGAAACTACTCAAACACACTATTAACCCAAATGAAGAAACAATATTACATTACACAAGATAGATTTGTAGATATCGATCTGATCCCTTTACCTGGTACCAGATCGTTGCCATCTGTAACTGTGTTTGATTTAACCACTGGTTGGGTGCAGTCAGAGTGAAACATCAAGAACACAAGTGAGAAAACTTCCCTACATCTGGGTTTCCCCCTCCCTTCATCTTCTCCACACTCTACAATTTGCATGATTGTCTAGGCACTCACACCACGGCCAATCATTGACAGCTTCCTAGACCTACGTCACCTGACTACTGGACTGTTTACACCTGTTACTTGTTACATGCATCTGTATGAATACCTGTTTGTTTGTCAAACTCATAGCGAAGTATTGCCAACCTTACCTGTTCCATACCAAGCATTCATTTTCCTGTTTGTACTCTCCATGTTTATGACCTTTTTCTTCATCCTTGTTTCTGGTTTCTAGACTCCTCTTTTTGGTTTTTCTGGTTTCTAGACTCCTCCTGTTGTATCACACTGTTTGTTGTACTGGCTTTGACTCATGCATGTTTCCGACCTACTCTCTTCATTGAAAGGCAATGTATGTCATTTTGTTGTTCCTTGTTCTGGTCTGGCCTGGCTTTTGTTAACTCGTTGCTTGTTAAAAATACGTTTCAAACTTTTACATCTATGAGTGTCTGGTTAGACTAAACATTACAAGAATAGAGGAAACAAGATATTTCTACTATAATTTGAATTTGAATGAATATATTATTGGACCTACAGTTCAGTTTTGAGAAATAAATAAAAAAAAAAAAGTTCCTGATATTGAAACAAATTGAGAAAAAAATCAGAAGTATTACATGAGTCCATGAATACAGAATGTAAATTGAATAGAAATGTATTGCATCACATAGCTGTAATAACAATGTAATAACTGTAGAATTCTATGCTTTATTCCTCTCAACCCAAGTGAATCTGTGAGACTAATACATTTTGATGGGAAACATTTAAAGACTAGGATTAGGTGTTTGTGGTTCTCGATCTTGACTTGATCTTCAAAGTTGGGCTTATTCTTGACTTGGGTCTTGGCTTCCTTTAGGACTTGGACTTATTTAGAATTGACAAATGTGATCCATACTACAGCCTCAGTATGTAAACTGTAAAACATAATACTTGCACTACTTAATGTTTTGGTTTACATATTGGTTGAAATCACTAATAAACAACTACCAACACAACATTTCTTGTATTGTCCTTAATTACTGAGGTAAATCTAGTTAAGATCAGTTCATTTGGATATGTCCTACAGACTGAAGGGTCTTGTGTGCAGAAAGCTTCCCAACATCCTTGGTGGTTTTGTTGGTTAAATTATAAATGTAATATAATATTATATATATAATAATAATTTTTGCAAAAAGCATAATTTTGTGTCAGAGCATACTTTCACAAATATGACGTTTAGATGCATTTAATAAGTTTTGTAATTATTACCATGACCAACACTAACAGAATGGCAAATATGCATTTAGGGTTTAGAGTCTTCAGAAATGGGTGATACTAATCTTAGTCCATTACTCCATTTAATAAAATAGAGTTGCTTTAATTGATGCCAGTTCATTACACAAAGGAAGAATATTTGATTCAAGTTAACCTAACTAGTTTAAGTACAGCCAGCTCAAAGGAAACCATTTATAGTGACTGGGCTGTTTGAGTTCACCTTACTTGGTGTAATTAGACAGTGACTGTAGCTCACATATAAAGTAAAGACAGCTAATTTGAGTTTACAGTATAATAATATTTATATGTACACAAATATCACATTAATACTTAAACACCAAAAAAGAAAAAAAGGCTGGAAAACCTTTTTTTCACTGAATTAATTTTAACTCAGTGAATGTAAATCCTACCTGAATTTCTTCGTTTTCCACTCTTCTTGCTCTTCGGTTCGCTTCTCTTCACTTTATAACTCTGTATGTCTGTCCACTTAGTATATACCTGTTCACTTTAACCCCTCCCATGTGTGTCATCTGCAGTCCTACTAACAGATGTTTTTTGTGTAGTTTCAGTGCCAAAGGGGCCGTAACACACTTTGCGTTGAGTTCTGCCAACATGTGGTCAAAGACAGTAACCTTTTGTTTTAAACGTTAATTCCTGATCATACATCATTAACCAAGAGGGATCTGTTGGCCCCCACCACTGATGTACAGGACATAAAACACAAGCTGTCGTCTTGCAAACGGAAATACCAGTGACATGCTAGTTTAGGGAAAGTCCCCATATTTTGCATATATTTACACGCAGTGGGTACAAAGAGGCATCTATGAGGTCATTTGCAAGTATGATAAGCTGAAGTCTACTGATCAGTATTTTTAAAATGAGGTGGATGGTGAACAACATTCACTGCAGGATCTGGTCAAAATAAAACAATTTCACTAATTTAATGATTTTATATATATATATATATATATATATATATATATATATATATATATATATATATATATATATTCAACCATTTTTAACATCCAATTGCTGATCAATTGGACTCTTATAGGAAACACATACTGGTATATCATTAAAGTATTTAGTCTTTTGGTCATGCTTTATTTTGCTTGGTCCTCTATAGATAATCTACAGATATGTGAATTATTAAGAAACTTTCTAGTGATACTTAATAGTTTTTTAACAACAGTATGGTTAGGTTTAGAAGTTAGGTTTGGAAAACATGTCAGTTTTGTGTTGAAGCTGAGGTTAGTGTTAGGTTTAGGGTTTGGGTAGATTCAGTAAAATCTTTCATACACAACTTCCAGTTCAGTTGCATTTAATAGATATTTAATTCAATGCTACTTAAAGAAAGGCTGAACGTCTACAAATCATCCACAGTAGACCTGCAAAATGAAGTGGTACTAGTATATTCGTGCTGCACATTGACTTGAAACCCTGTCTAACCCTCATCTAATTAGAATCTGGGTATATAATATATTTTAAATTATACAAGACATATTTAATTATTAGTGACTATTTCAACTTTTATTAGATTTAAATCAGCAATAAATTCCAATAGAAGAAAAACTGTGTTACCTAGACCCTGTGGAAATCAAATGTCAATTCTATTCTAATGAGATGTGGATTTAGGTAGTTATTCCTGCCCAGTGATTTGCATAACAAGATATTAATAAAGCATTTATTGATACACTTCCACTTTTTTATTAATACAGTTCAGAATGAATAAAGCATAATGCACAGCGAATACACCATTTACAGGAGTCTGAATCAGGCTTTATTGACAAATCAAGACACTGAGATGTCACCAATGTATATTATTTTTTAAATAAACTGATAACCTTTCCCTACATGGAGAGAGGAAAGCAAACAGTACATGTGTGTGTAAATACATAAATGATAAAGATAAGCTTGTAAAGACTTCAAATGAAATGCATTTTTTACTTTTGTTTTAGAATAAAATAATAAAAATAAGACAATTACACTTGAAATTCCTTATGACTACATATGAAGATACACAAACTGGCATACAGAATGGTAAATATTATTTTATGAACAATCAATGCTTACATTTTATTGCATTCTAAATGTGGTTCAGAAATGAGGCCCACTGTAACTTAAATAGATGAAAAAAGGTTGAACCTGTACACCAAACACACAGGACTATATTAAACATTCATATTAGTAGACCAGTGTAACTCTCACTATCAAGGAAAGCAAATAAAATGTATAAAACTGTAGATCTGCTGATGATGGTTATGGAAGAGGAATGCCCTGGTTTCAGTCTTCATTGTTGGGAAGAGAAAGACAAAAAAGAAAGTTTACAACTGCAAAGTACAGCAGAATTCCAGTAACATGAATAGCAACTAACCTTCATAGGTGGTGCAGATGAAGTTGAGTTTCTGGTCTTCAGGCAGGCTGACCCACTGCTGACCTCCTCTAGACTGCACTGCTCCAGTTCTCTCTACAGAGCTGCAGTCTTCTCCTACTGTCCCGTTACCTGGAGTCCAGTTCTCATAGCAGATGGAAAAGCCACTCACCCAGTACCAGAAACCCTGAGTGCAGGTGTGACGCAGACCCAGCCACACATGTTCAGTGGAGGCTTTCTGTGCCACCTCCTTCACCCAGAGCTGGATCTCCTCAGAGTGAACTGAGACCAGATCCACATGATGATCTCTGCAGTATCTCAGAGCTTCTCTCCAGGTCAGATTCTGATTGATCAAGATCAGCTTATCTGGAGATCGAAAAAGGTCAGTTGATAATTTAGACACTGAAGGCCACATTCTAAGTTGGCTCATGAGTTCAAAAGTACACCAGGATACAAAAATCCTTTGTACACTCGTAAAAATAAAGCAGTGATGGAGACACATGTCCCTGTCCTTCATAGGGACATCCATTACCAATTCAGAACCCTTTAGGTCTCTCAACATCTACCATGTTTGTTGACGATTTGGCAGATGGTGTTAGAATTTTAGACACAAGCTATGGGGGAAGGGGGAAACCTGTTAGACCATGTCACCAACATGGTGGCCATCTTGAATGCCACCATCTTGTATTCAAATTCAGTTTTACAAATGGAAAGGTAGGAGTTTGACACATCAAACAGGTAGAGAATTCCACCAGAAAACAATGGTGTGCTTTTGTGTCAACATAATTTTATTCATTTTCTTGTTAAAAGTTGCCAAAATTCTTGCCAAATTCTAAGAAACAGGCTCTGTTGCCAATAAACCGAAAGTTGGACGACCAAAAAACGCTATGGATGTAGCAACAGCAACTGCTGTTCTGGCCTCATTCAGCAAGAGCCCACACCATAGCACCCATCATCTGTGTCTGGAATGTGGGGTTAGCCATGCCTCAATTCAACTAATTTTGTCTAACCATAAATGGCACCCTTACAAAATTCAGATGCTGCAACACCTGACCGAGGATGACCCAGACCATCAGATAGAATTTGCAGAATGGGTGACACAGCAACTTCACACAAGCCCTCATTTTCCCTATTAGCTGCTGCTCAATGACGAAGCAAATTTCTTTGTGAATGGTGAGGTCAACAACCAGAAGTACTGATACTGGTCGGAAACAAACCCTCATTGAACAGGTTTGCCTCATCTGAAGTCTTGATGTGTAGTTTCCCCAAAAGTGGATTGGTCATAGGGGTCCATTCGAGCGGCCATCATATTCTCCTGATTTAACCCCTTTAGATTTGGATCTGTGTGTTTTCACATAAAATCATGGTTTTAATCTGAGAACAAATAAAGTTATGTTGACATGAAGTACATCACTGATTTTGTATTGAGATTCTCTACCAGGTTGATGTGTCACACACCTACCTTCCCATTTGTAAAACTAAAGTTGGATCCAAGATGGTGGCATTTAAGATGTGTTGTTTATTAAGTAGCGATGATGTGAAGATGATGAAGGAGACTCCGCTGACACTGTTTTCCTTGTAAGATGTTTATTACAAAGTAAAACAGTATCAAATCAAGCACTATAAAGTACCTGAGAGAGGATCCGTGCCAATTCTAAGTGTCCCCTCCAGACCACTATAGCCAACAGCTTATATATTGGACTTGTTGTTGAAACAGAAGACAGAACATAGGGTTCTTTTTAAAATTACCTCATCTATTTGGAACTAAGAGAGGGAGAGAACTACTGCCTCTGGGGCCTCTGGACCAGGGGGCCCCCTTGATTTAAACATTCCAAACCCCTGCAAAAAAGGACCACATGGAACTTCAGACCTCAGCTTATACTGGAAGTTTAAGAGTGTTTTTGCCTTCTTTTATAAAGTTATTAATATACCTCAGATGGCTGCCACATTGGTGACCTAACAGGTTTCCCCCTTCCTTCACAGTTTGTGTCTAAAATTGGATCACCATTTGCCAATCCATTTTCATTTTATATGGGTGTTTCACTATTTTTGGGACACCCTGTATATTACTCCAGTTAATTATAAAAATATTGATTGTTTTAATATTGACAGATATAACACTAGATACAGTGACATAATATGAGTAGCCGTAAGACTACTTGGTTCACCAAGTTCAATTACATCCTGGATGTTCAAGTAAATGTTTAAGTACATTTTAATGTTTGAAAGCTGTACGGCCTCCTGACTTTGGTCCCTGACTTGTCAAACTAGATCTGCACTCCTGTTTATCTCTTAAATGAGTCTTTTGTGAGTTGTGAATTGCACGGTGTTTTCTTTTCTTATCCCCTTTCTTTACTGCTAACACCTTAATACTGTTTGCACTGGACAGGATATTTGGTAGATGCCTCTGTGTATAATATCCCCCAAACAACAACAAAAATACAGACTTTCTGGAATATTCTAAAGCATTAAGTGCAAATCCTTTTTTTTTCAAATTACTGTTTGTACTGTTTCTTTATATTGAGTCTTAGTCAAATGTCATGTTTAAGAAACTAAACCATGAATTAGTCATAGCACTGCCAACACTCATGTTAACAAGACAAAATTGTTTTTAATCAGGAAAAAGCATGATGGAAAAAGATTAATGAGAACATCCATTGTGTACACACTTACAAACTGTGGTTCTTTAAGGGTTGTTTAGTAAAGAAAATGGTTCTATATAGAACCATGAACACTCAAAGAACTCTTTACATGATTAAAGGGTTCTTTGCATTGGTTTGCATTGCATTCTTTGTCCTTGCATTGGTGGTTTAGTGGTATAATTCTGCGACGCGGGACACCCAGTCTGATTCCTGGCCAATTCAACCACACAGAGCTTTGGGGGGCAGTCATGTGCTGGAGGTTAGGTAACCAGCCTTGTGACCGGAAGGTTGCCAGTTTGATCCCCAGAGCCGAGAGTATGTGACTGAAGTGCCCTTGAGCAAGGCACCTAACCTCCAACTGCTCCTCAGGTGCTGTGGATAGGGCTGCCTGCTGTTCTGGGCAAGTGTGCTCACTGCCCCCTAATGTGTGTGTGTGTTGTGTTTCACTACACCGATGGGTTAAAATGTGGGGGTGAAATTTCCCTGTTGTGGGACTAGTAAGTGTCTTTTAACTTTGCATTGTGAAAACGTTCTTCAGATTGTTGGAGAATGTGCTGTAGATAGTTTTGTATAGTTTTTATATAGCACCAAAAAGAGATCAGCTATTGTTATGATGTCAAGCTTGTAATAATAGAAAAACCCTTTTGGTGCTATATAGAACACTTTTCAGAAAGGTTCTGTATAGAACCATTTATAGCATGTTCTTCATCAGTCTGAAGAACACTTTCATAATGTAAAGAAACCTTTTAACCATGCAAAAGCTTCTTTAAGTGTTCATGGTTCTATAAAGAACTATTTCCTTTACTCAAGAACCCCTGAAGAACCATCTTTTTAAGAGTGTATGACAAAAAAGTTAACCTATTCTGAGAATGTAATTTCTTAATATCAGTTTATTTAATGCAAGTTATATTAATACTTAATATGCAGTTAAATTTCATGTCGTAAACAGCAAAAAATGCTTTGAAATGTTGTTTAGTTTTATGAACTATAAGGGCTTCATTGTTGGTGTTTGTTTTAAAGGAAATTGATTTTCAAAGTAAAACTTCCAAAATGAACTTTCTAATGACATTTTATAATTATGATTTGAATTTGTGCAGAATGAAACATTTTACAGCAATAATTTATTTGTCAAATTTAATATTTAATATTTGTCAATATTAACATTTACATCATGTGTTTATAGTTAATTTTGATGTAAACAGGCATCAATGTTGATGTATCTGTGCACCACTAAAATTATCATTTCAGTGTGGTTAGAGCAAATGGTCAGACAGTCACACTGGGCTTAAGTTTATCTGAGGGTTTTACAGTAAACAATAACAAATATAATTCAAATGGTGAACAAACTAAACTGAATAAATGACCACATTGTTGAATAAGTGTAATATTACTCACTCTGCATGGCAGATGAATGGATTAATTGTTCCGCATTTCACATCTTGCCACTGGCCCTGGTCAGCCATACCAACTATAGCACAGTTCTCATTTCCACCCACATTGTCTGGCTGGTCAGACCTCCAGTATCTGAATGAGGAGGTACTCTGATCTGACCACTTCCAGGAGTCGTTGAACAGGCCGATCCAAACACACAGGCTGATTGAATATTTAGCAAAATTCCAGATCTGCTGGTTCTCAGTCTGGTTCCTCACACTGGCCAAGTCTGTGTGATGTTCTCTGCAGTAGCTCTGAGCGTCACGCCAGCTCTTTGTCTCATTAATCAATATGTATCTATCAGTGTTCATCTTATTTTCTGAAAGACATTCAAATTAATTTAAAAAATAATTAATTGGAATAAATTAAATTATTGAATTATTAATCATTACATATGTTTCAATCTTTATAACCCACAGAAAAACACTGGACACACTGATGCTACACACATTAGCTGATCAGAAATCAGTATTTTTTACGGCCCGGTTGATAAACTGATCATGTCACCTATTAACAAGGATATGGATGTTCTTACTGTCAAAACACACAAAAGTATATGGTTTGTCACATCTTTCATCATTCCAGGTTCCAGTATCTTTCAACATTGCAACACAGTATTGAATTCCCAAAAGATTATTTGGCTCTCCGCTCTCCCAGTTTCGGTAAGTGTTTCCCTTCCTGTAGAAACTTTCATCTGCCAGAGACCACAGCCATTTCCCAGTGTTCCCTCTGTCTAGACCGATCCACACAAAGCTTCTAGTTTTATCTTTCAGAGTAGCATTCAGCCTCTTCATCTCCTCCATGGTGGTGATGGTGACCAGATCAGTGTAGTTCTGTCTGCAGTAGCTCTGAGCTTCGGTCCAGGTTTTGCTCTCATTCACAAAGTGAGATCTATGAGGAATGTATGCAGAAACACCACAGACAGCTGTGAAGAACGTGAGAAAGAGCCTCATTATTAAGTGATGATAAACTGGGGCAGCAAACAAGTAAGATGCTCACAGCAGAGAACCACATATAGTACTGTGGAAAAGAAAAAATAATATTTAACTAGCCAGTAGTAATTTACCTGCTCTACACAAATATAAAAAATACAGATAATGTTAATAAAACAAGTAGTGATTTTATATACATTAATGTGTTTGTTGAAGCATTTCCAAACCTCCATTCATGGCAGTCCAGTGTTATTTGTAGTTATGATCCAGTATCTGTTCAATTCTTTATAAAATTAACTGTGCTTGTGATTAATTTGAACAAACCTGTAGGATGTCTGGGGGCATCAAAGAGACATCCGGAACTAAACCAGTGTTCTTCAAACCAGATCATAAAATATCTAGTACTTTTTTTGATATACAGCCTTAAAGACACATAAACACACACTGACCTGAGATGAGGAAGAGAACAGAAACCCATTCTGGATCCATTTCTGAAAGAAAGACAAAAGAATAATTTTTGTACAGTGCTGTGAAAAAGTATTTGCCTCTTCCCGATTTTGCATATTTGTCACACTTGAATATTTCAGATCAATACTTTTATTACTAGAAAAAGATAATCCAAGTAAACACAAAAGGCCATTTATAAATGATGATTTCAGGTACTGAAGGACAAAATCTGTTCAGCCCTACCTGACCCTATTGACCCCTTAGCTAATAAATCAACCAAACTCAATTAACAATTAGGTTCAGTTTCACTAGGCACTCCCAAGCATGATTACATGAAGCCTCAAAAAAGAGACTTCAAAGACAGACGGGAAACAAAGTCACTAAATTCTACCAGTACTTAAAGGGTTACAAAGCCATTCTTCCTAAGGTTCAGGGACTCAAGCAAACCACACTGAGAGCCATTATCCTCAAATGGAGAAAACGTGGAACAGTGGTGAACCTACCTACCGAATTTTCACCAACAGCGCATCAACGATTCATCCAGGAGGTCACAAAACAATCCAGATGAGCTAAAGAACTGCAGGCCTCACTTGCCTCATTTAACATCAATACATACGATTTCACAATAAGAAAGACACAAGGCCAAAATGTCATCAATGGGAGAGCTGCAAGGTGCAAACCACTGCTGACCAAATAGAACACAAAGGCCCGTCTCCCATTTGCCAAAAAACTTCTAAATGTCCCCTGAGACTTTTGAGATAATATTCTGTGGACTGATGAGCCAAAGATGAAACTTTTTGGAAGACATGGGTCCCATTACATCTGTTGAAAAGCTAACACTGTGTTCCACCATAAGGACATCATATCAGCAGTCGGACATGGTGGTGGTAGCGTAATGGTCTGTGAAGTTGGTTTGCTTCTGCAGGACCTGGACTTGCCATAATTGATGAAACCATGAATTTGCTCTCTATCAGAAAATTTTGAAGGAGAATGTCTGCCTGTCAGTTTGTGACCTAAAGCTCAAGCACAGTTGGGTTATGCAGCAGGACAGTGATCCGAAGTACACAAGCAAGTCCACCTCTGAATGGCTCAAAAAGAAACAAAATTAATGTTTTGGAGTGGCCGAGTCCTGACTTGAATTCCATTGAGATGCTGTGGCAAGACCTTAACCAGGCAGTTCATGCTCGAAACCCTCCAGTGTAGCCAAATTAAAACAATTCAGCGATACAAAAGACTCATTGCAAGTTATCACAAACGCTTGATTGTAGCTGTTAGTGCGAAGTGTGGCACAACTAGTTATTTGTTTATTATTACAAATATTTATCTTCAAAGAGATAATTTTGTAATTGTTACATAAAATGTACAACTATACACAAATATGAACTAATATACTTCCTTCATTTTTTTTTGTTAAAGCTGAAAGAACAAAAAACATTCAAATTCTGCATATAATTTTAAATTCAAATACTCATGAGTGTACATATGAATGTCTTGATTAAACACCAGAAATTCTCCTTTTTACAGTTTCTTTGCGACTGAAGTTTAGTTTGTTTTTTTTGTTTTTTTTTTGTTTTGTTTTTTTTTAATATAGATACAAATACAGAAGGAAATACAAAAAGAAATTAAGAATTAAGAAGTTAATAATTTTATTAAAGGCAGCTAGAAAAAAAAGAAAATCTGGCTCTCTGAATGTTTAAAAACATCACTGACTTTGATAAAATCTTATTGATAAAATAAGAGGCTTATAATTTTTTTTTGTTGTTGAAAGTAAAACTAACAGCACCATATAAAAACATGTGGCATATAGTCGGACTTTCTTAGAAAGTATTGCTAAACTAAATAACATTCAGGAATCCAAACAGGTTTTTAACCATTGAAAAACTACAAAGTGGGCCCACCACCCGCAAGGTCCAGCATGGGGGAGCGGTGCAGTGCTGTATAGGCAGTGAGAGATTGCGGGGGGCCCCTGGTGGCCTAGGCCCCTGCGGCAGAAACTGTCTCTTGGTACATGGAATGTAACCTCACTGGGGGGGAAGGAGCCGGAGCTTGTGCGGGAGGTTGAGAGGTACCAACTAGATATAGTTGGGCTCACCTCCACCCACAGTGTCGACTCTGGAACCAAACTCCTTGATAGGGGTTGGTCCCTCTCCTACTCCGGAGTTGCACAGTATGAGAGGTGCCGGGCGGGTGTGAGGATACTCACGAGTCCCCGGCTGGCAGCCATGCAGTTGGAGTTTGTCCTGGTGGACGAGAGGGTCGCCTCAATGTGAATTAAAATCGCAGAGAGGAAAACTCTGACTGTTGTGTGTGCTTATGCACCAAACAGCAGGTCGGAGTATTTGACCTTCTTGGAGCAAGTGGGCAGTGTTCTGGAAAGGGTCCCACCTACAGACTCCATAGTCTTACTGGGAGACTTCAATGCTCATGTTGGCAATGACTGTGGGAGACCTGGAGAGGCGTGATTGGGAAGAACAGCCTGCCCGATCTAAACCTGAATGGTGAATTGTTATTGGACTTCTGTGCCAGGCATGGATTGTCCATAACGAACATCAAGTTTCATACACAAGGATGTTCATAAGTGTACATGGTTCCAGAGCTCCTTGGGTCATAGGTCAATGATTGACTTTGTTGTCGTTTCATCTGACTTGGGACCATATGTTCTGGACACTCGGGTGAAGAGAGGTGCTGAGCTGTCAACCGATCACCATCTGGTGGTGAGTTGGATCAGATGGCAGGGAAGAACGATGGTCAGACCCAGTAGGCCCAAGCGAATAGTGAGGGTGTGCTGGGAACGACTGTCGGAGGCCCCTGTTCGGAAAGATTCCCACCTCTGGGAGAGCTTTTCTCGTGTCCCGGAGGAGATAGGGGACATGGAGTCTGAATGGACCCTGTTCAAAACCTCCATTGTGGAAGCTGCCATGCGTAGCTGTGGCCAAAAGCTTGTTGGTGCCTGTCAGGGTGGTAACCCAAGAACCCCCTGGTGGACACCAGGGGTGAGGGAGGCTGTCAAGCTGAAGGAAGAGGCCTTTAGGGACTGGATGGCCTGAAGGACTCCCAACTCAGCAGGTACCGACAGGCGAAAAAGGTGGCAGCCGCAATGGTTGCAGAAGCAAAATCCAGGGGGTGGGAGGAGTTTGGAGAAGCCATGGAAAAAGGCTTTCGGTCGGCCTCAAGGAGGTTCTGGACGACTGTCCGGCGACTCAGGAGCGGATGGGGTGGCTGCGCCCCAGCTGTATTTGGCAGGGGTGGGGAAGCTCTGACTTCAAATGAGGATATTGTCGGTCGGTAGAAGGAGCACTTTGAGGAACTCCTTAATCTGGGAGATATGGGGCCAGAGGCTTCTGGCGTGTCAAGCTCCATTTCCCTGGTGGAGGTCACTGAGGTAGATGGCAAGCTCTTCAGTGGCAAGGCACCGGGGGTGGATGAGATTCGTCCGGAGATGCTTAAAGCTCTGGATATTGTGGGGCTGTCATGGCTGGCACGCCTCTGCAATATTCAACGGACTTCGGGAACGGTACCCTTGGACAGGCAGACCGGGGTCGTGGTGCCTATTTTTAAGAAAGGGGACCAGAGAGTGTGTGCCAACTATTGGGGTATCACACTGCTCAGCCTCCCTGGGAAAGTCTATGCCAAGGTGCTAGAAAGGAGACTTCAACTGATAGTTGAACCTCGGATTGAGGAGGAACAATGTGGATTCCGTCCTGGCTGTGGAACAATGGACCAGCTTTTCACCCTCTCACGGATTGTTGAGGGGGCATGGGAATTTGCTACATGTTTTGTGGATTTGGAAAAGGCTTACGACCATGTTCCCCGAGATATCTTGTGGGAGGTCCTCCGGGTGTATGGGGTGCCGGGGCTGCTACTCCGGGCCATTCAATCTCTGTACTCCCGGAGTGAGAACTATGTTCGTATACTCGGCATTAAGTCGGACTCTTTCAGTGTTAACGTTGGACTTCACCAGGGTTGTGCCCTGTCTCCACTCCTGTTCGTGATATTCATGGACAGGGTGTCAAGGCATAGCCATGGTCAGGAGGGCATTATGTGTGGAGGCCGAAGGGTGGCGTCTCTGCTATTTGCAGAAGATGTTGTTCTTTTGGCTGGATCACATGGATGCCTCCAGTGCGCACTGGAGCAGTTTGCAGCTGAGTGTGAAGCGGTTGGTATGCAGATACCTCCACGTCTGAGTCCATGGTCTTAGCCCTGAAAAGGATGGCATGCCCACTCCAGGTAGGGGGAAAGGACTTGCCCCAGGTGGAGGAGTTTAAGTATCTCGGGGTCTTGCTCACGAGTGATGGGAAGAGGGATGAGATCGTCCGCAGGCTGGGACAGGCGGCAGCAGTAATGCGGTCACTGTACCGGACTGTAGTGGTGAAGAGGGAGCTGAGCCATAAGGCCCTCACCTACGGTCATGAGCTGTGGGTAATGACCGAAAGAATGAGATCACGAATACAAGCGGCGGAAATTAGCTTTCTTCGCAAGGTGGCGGGCTACACTCTATTTGATAGGATGAGGAGCTTGGACATCTGGGAGGAGCTCAGAGTAGAGCTGCTACTCCTCCGCATTGACAGGAGCCAGCTGAGGTGGTTCGGGCGTCTGATCCGGATGCCCCCTGGATGCCTCCCAGTGGGGGTGTACCAGGCACAGCCTACCAGGACAAGACCCCGGGGTTGTCCTAGGACGCGCTGGAGGGATTATATCTCTAGGGTCCCCAGGAATGAGCTGGAGGAAGTTGCGGGGGACAGGGTCGTCTGGGATTCTCTGCTCTCCCAACTGCTACCACATCCCTATCTGGACTAAGCGGTTAACGACGATGATGAAAACTACAAAGTGTAGGGGTCAGCTCCACACTAATGCAACTCTGCTTTTCAAGAACTGATCTATCAAGAACATTGGCTATCAAAAACATTTATTATAGATAAGTATATATTTCAGTACTGAGCTAGCTCTCAATGAATGGTTCAAAGCATGGCCTCACTGGCATGCTAAATCAGTCATTATCTTACATTTCTGTTGTATTAACAAACATGCTAAGTTAGAAAGGACATTTTAAACTGAGGGAAATTTTCAACCATAAAAATCCAACAAGTCATAATCACAGAGATACAGGTACTCACATAAAACAGACAGCACAACTGCACTTTTCTTTATATTAACAATCCTGCTTGATTACCTATGAAAACACAAATCAGTTTTCCGTTTCTATATAAAAATAGAATTTTGAGGTCTGAGCTTTTCCATCTAGACTTTCACACCTGGAATGTGGTTCCAGTGAGTTCCAGCATATATCCAACCATGCCTATACCATTTCTGTCAAATCTAGTAAGTTTTACAATTTTTAAAACCTTACATATGATAATCTAAAAGTTGACTCTCATGCTCAAACTACTCAAACACTCTTCAAAATATGAAACCACTCTAAGAAATATGCAAATAACAATATAGACATTTTTGCCATGGTTGAGTCAATTCCAGAAATAAAACAAACTAAAAAAATATCAGAGGTGCAGACATGAATCCATCAATAAAGAATGTAAATTGAATAGAAATTAAATGTATATGAGCTTTACTCTTGTTTTCCCACATGAAACTGCAAGAAATATTGACTAGAAACACTAAAAGACTAGTTAGACTTAATCTCAAACAGGGTTAGGTGTTTTGGGGTCTCGATCTTGACTTGGTCTTCTTCAAATTTGGACTTATTCTTGACTTGAATGGCATGGTCTTGATAAGGTCTTGCAATCATTTTATCATACAATTCTCGTTTACCTGTCTTAGTTTCTGCTATAAATGCTAAAAAAGTAAATAAAATATATAACAAAGCTAATTTGTTATATATTTTAAGTCAGTGAATGTGAATCCTACCTGTGTGCTTGTTCTTCAGTTTCCACTCTGCATGTACTTCGATTTGCTTCTTGTCACTATATGACTTCGTATTCTGTCATCTCAGTACATCTCTTTCAACTTTAACCCCTCCCATCTGTGTCATTAGAATTCCTGCTAACTGATGTTATCTGAACCACACTACAGGTTACAGTTTCAGTGCCTGTGGCGCCATAACAGACTTTGCATGAATGTCTGTCAACACATCTTTTGTTTCTAACTTTAATTAAAGATTTTATATATATATATAGTCATGCAAAGTATGTTGTGGCCCCGTAGGCACTGAAAATGTGACCAGTAGTGTGGTTCAGATAACATCATTTTCTTTTTTATCTTTGATATAAATTACATACAACATGCAAGCTTGGAAGCCACTGTTTTCAACTATTATTAACAACGAAATGCTGATCAGTTGGACTCTTGTAAGAAACATAAATTTATATTACAAAATCATTCAGTCTTTTTGTTCATGCTTTATTTTGAAGGTCCACTGATACTTAAATTACTAGCAAACTGTCTAGTGATAGTTGATTATTAGCATCATTATGGTTAGTGTTACATTTAGGCGTAGGTGTAGGCTTTGTGTTGAAGTTGAGATAGGGTTGGGTTTACCGTTAGCGTAACATTTAATATTGTAGTGACCCATTGCTGGCTGTGGACGCTTGCAGAGAGTGCCATGTTACGAGAGATGGCATATCTCTACTGTAACCGGCTGTGCTCACATGCACTGGAAGTCACATCTCACCATACAATGTCCGCACATGGGGAATACAAAGAACACACCAACTGCCCCACAGCACAGAATAGCACAAGCAACTCTGTACTAGTAACACACAACCCATGCATCCATGTGACGCCACTCTGCATGGCTACACCTCCTGCATGTCCACAGCCAAAAGTGGGTCACAAGCTTAGTTGCATTTAATGCTTATTTAGTGTAATGCTATTTAAAGACAGGCTAAGCATCTACAGTGGACCTTCAAAATAAAGCAATACTATTAAGTTTGTGGTGCGAATTGCCTTATTAAAACCCTGTTTAGGACAGTTTTACCATCTTATTAGTGATGATTATAAGTCCACTTAAGAATATGGAGCACATCTAGAATTATTAGTCATGTATTCAACTCTTGTTAATTCTAAAGCAGCAATACTCCAAAAGAGCACACTTGATGAAACCAAGGGCCTGTAGGAATCAAATACTGCCAATTCTGCATTAATAAGACGTCAATTTAGGTGGTTATTCATGGTCAGTAATTTGCACAACAATGTATGTGTATACTGTGTGTTGTTATGACTAATTGGTCAAGGTACAGAACAGGCGAGGGTCGATACAGAAGAGCAAACAGAGTCCATAAGGATAAGGCTAAAGTCATAAACGAGAGAACAAGCGGAAACACAAACCGGAAAGTCAACCATGAAAAGCAAAGGCTGTGTAATGCGTAGTAGCTGATACAATACCTCGCAAAAAAACAACTGATGCAGATATATATGGTCCATACAACAGGTGTCAACAATCAATAAGCAGGCAAGCAAGAACATGGATATGTGGACTGCTGAGAGTTTGTGCATTCTGGGAGTTGGAGTCTAAATGCAATTTTACTTATTTTCAAATGACAAACCTCCAATTCTGTACAACCTTATTTCAAAAAAGTTAAAAGTTCAACAGATAAGAAGTTGGATTTTATATGCATTTTAATGTGTTTTTTGAACCATTTTAAACCTCACATGTTAGCCCTTCATAAATATTAGTTCCCAGGTGGCACAACCGTCTAAGCGTTAGCCCTATCATCAGGAGATCGGCTGATGCTACATAGAGATCACAACTGGCCTCGTTCTCTCTGTATGGGTGCCCGCCCCCCCCATCACTCAACGCGATGCTGGTCAACACAGGCATCTGGTGGTTGGCACTTTCCTTTGAGTGTATTCGGCTGTCCAATGACATTGCGTGAGCGGCAGTTTGAAAAGATGTGGTGGAGCTTCACAGGACTTGGAGGAAGCCTGTGTTAGCCTTCACCATCCTAGCGTTGATAGCATCGTGTGATTGGGGGAGTCCTAACTAGCGGGTGGAATTGAAGATGACTAATTTGGGGAGAAAATTGGGTAAAAAAAAATCAAAAAAAGAAAAAAAAAATCAGTACCTGTTTCAGCAAATCAATACTTCATTAAATCAAATGAACTTTTCTGGTGATTAATTTGAACAAACCTATGCAGTATTTGGGGTCATCAGCGAGACATCTTAGACTCACCTTGTGTTCTTCAAAAAAGATCATAAAATATCAACCACTTTTTGAAAATATTGTTAACTTTTTACTGTAATCATTTGTATTTCTATTTATGTTAAAATCACATGATTATTTATGGTAACTATTTATTCAATCAGAAATTATTTAAAACAATTTGCTTAGGTGTCTGAGACTGTTACACAGTATTGTTTAAGAATAAGAAAATAAAAAGGCTCTCAAAACACTTTGGAATTAAATCATAGCACATAAAACACACATTGACCTTTTTGAAAAGCAGAAAAATCCACTTCTGATCCATTTCTGAAAGAAAAACAGAAGAAAGTGATATTTTTTGAACAGACATTTAGCTTCATGCGGACACTTTAGTACAAAATACAACAACAATACATGATTTCTCTGAGCTCTTTCATCTAGACTTTCACTCCTGTGTAGCGTACTTGGCTATTTTTAATTTAAAAACTGAGCTGAACTTTCTGAACAAAGCAGAACTTTCTTTTACTTCAGGGACAAACAGTTTCTTCAGGCGTCAGGACGTCTGGAAGAGGAACCAATAGTAAATTTATGACTGAGTGCTAAAGACACTTCTCCCAACCCCCATATCTGCTCTCAACTCAGAACCATTCTACTTTTGACCCAGAGGTCTGGAGACCCTTCTGACTGACATTTTAAGTGCGACATCAAAAGGAACCTCATGTCATCCTGAGGAGACTTTAGACCTAACCTGAATAAATGCTGGATAGAAAATAAGTTGTGACTTTTTGGAAATTCCTTCCCCCCTCTCACACATACACACATCTCATCCCCCCACATAGAAAGAGACCTGGGCTTAGAACAGATAAGTTTGTCCAAGACGGCATCACTAATCAACCTGGGTTGAGGGACTGTTGAGACCTCATGAGTCCCTTAGCAGACACTTTAGAAATTCTTTTAAATTCCTAAATTCCTTTAGCACTTTGCTACAGACTGAAATTTAAAACTCTGCTTCATTCTGTAGTCTCTGGCAAATGATGAAACATCAGTCTTTGATTAAATGTTAAATCAAATGACTCTCTTTAATCAAACTGTGAATAATACCTCTGTCACTGTTAAGATGCTACATTGTCAGGAATGAATTCATCCTTCCAAAGCTAAATTAATTCTAAACTTCCTACACAATAGTTATTTTGATTCTTGAATTGTAACCCAGTTTCATTAATTTAGATTACTGTGTTGATCTGTGATCATTTGTAACTGTATTTCATGTAATTATTATTTTCTTTTTCTTGAGAAATTTGCAATACATATGTTTCTTTGAATCATGGTTTCATGATATGAATGATATATGTTTTTCTTTCAAGTCTTAATGTAGTTTTTATTAGAAGTAGGACATTAAGGTTTGTAGCTTGGGTTGCTCTATATACTTTAAGCATAGTTTCTACCAGCATATCGACATATTGGTAATAATGTACTCATTTATTTTACTTAGTTATCCTGTAACTTTTCATTTAAGCATTGTGTAGAAATGTTAATGTTGATCTAATACTAATTTGAACTATGATATTTTGAAAAATCATATCATTTCCTCTCCTTAGTAGTGTCCCTTGCAAGTAGCTTTATGTAATACTGTAAGCTCCATAGTCACAATAGTCAGTGTGAAAAGAGTAATGTTTTATATATGAAATGTCATGTCTTTAATATTCTTTTACTTAAGTGTTAACCACACTCAGAAACTCTAAAGTACTGTCTGATGAAACTTAAGCAGCCCAGCAGACAAAGAAATTGCATATTCATATATGACACAAAACCAACAAAAAAAAGTCCCTGTCTAATCTCCACCTTAGCTCTGCCCCTCAAAGGTCTTCTTTTAAAACAAAAACGGGAAGGCTAAGTCAGTTGATTGAAGAGAGTGAGACAGCCAACCTGTAACCACAAAGAAACAACAAGAAAAGATGCCTGCTGTCCTTTCTTGTTTGCACTTTTAGCCTGCAGATTTGTTTTTTGTTTCATTTCGTTTGTTTTTTATTCTGTTCATTCACTCTGTAATCCTGAAGTGTTGGTTACTGCTAGACTGTTGAATAGTCGCATCTAGCTACGTTTGTTGGCAAGTTTCATCAATTCATTTTGAAAGTCTAATTGGCAACAATAGGTCACTACGAATATAGTATAAAAACAGAAATAAAACTGACTGAAAGTGCTGACTGAAATCCATATGAAGAGACTGCTCCAGCAACCCCCACATAAGGCTGTGGGGGACGACTTCACCAAGTAACCCCTGCAAGCAAGCTTCCTCACCAGAGGACGACATGCCAATTTGTTCTGATTAGAATCATTGCCCCCAGCATCGCCCCTTTGGTGGCTTTGAATTTGACCCACGGACCCTTCTCCAACCTATGCATGCAGTAGCAGCTCTTCCTCAATGCGAGCCATACCTCACCATGGCTTGGCTGAAGCATCAGGTCATAAGACTGCCATTTTATATGATTTCAGCCTTGCTGTGACTCTGTTTCCCCTTTTATCTAAACCTTGGCCAGTTCTATGCTAGCATTAGTATTGTTCTGCTTGAAGCCATGTAATAATTTAGAGTCTCAGCTATTTACAGTACATTTGGTGAATTTAATACCTCTGGTTTCTCTTCATAACTGGTAATATAATATTTAGTGCATATTTACCTTTTGTAATCCATCATTTGGTGCTAATATAGTTCTATCAATAAATAACCAATTATTAAAGATATTACTTGTGGCTCTGTAGGTGTAATTGGTTGACTAAGATGATCTACTGGTCCCTGTCAATGGGTAAACCCTAACCTGAGATTAATTAAAATATTTGTATTTTATTGTATTAATTAGGTGGTTTCAGTGACTTTGTCCCGCTACAACTGGAATGTGGTTCTGCTGCATTCCAGCTCTTATCCAACCTTTCCAAAAACAAAATCAATCAAATAGTTTTCTCAAAACTACTAAGTTTTAAAATGAGCTTTTTTAAATAAAACTTCACTTAAGATAATGTTAAATCAGGCTGTCAAGTTGGTTCGATCGCCTGAACCAACAGTACATGACAGAGGTGCCCTTGAGCAAGGCACTTAACCCCCAACTGCTCCCCGGGTGCCGTGAATAGGGCTGCCCACTGCTCCAGGCAAGTGTGCTCACTGCCTCCTAGTGTGTGTGTGCTCACCAGTGTGTATATGATGTTTCACTGCACGGATGGGTTAAATGCGGAGGTGAAATTTCCCTGTTTGGGACTAATAAGGGTTTCTTGAACCTGGGTGTAATCTGAGCTCTGTTTTAGCCTGTATGTAAATACAGTCATGGAAGTAGTTGTTTTTATCATTTGCGAAGTTTGGCCTTTTCTATCTCAGAGTGACACTTAGAAACATGTAAATGTGTTTGTTACTCACATAGTTGATCACTGTAATGATCTTCTTATTGGGATTCTTAAGAAAACAATACATCCTCTACAACACATACAAAAGACAGCAGCACTGATCCCAACAAAAACAAAGAGAGAGATCACATCACACCTCCACCATGTAATGGAAATACCTTCTATAAAAAAAAGAACATGTTTGGTGACTTCTTTCAGTTATTATTCTTTTAAACTGTGGAGCTCAATTCCAACCCCTATTAGACATTCAAGCCCAGTTCACATGTAAAAAAAAACAAACAAACAAAAAAAAACATTTAAAAACGTATCTCTTTAACTTCAATGCCTCTTTATTTGTTTTTATCTTGATCTGTCATTGTCTTGTCTTTTACATAAAACATTATCACACTTGTTCACAAAGCATTTAGACCTGCGAACGTTATGACAACTGCTCTATAAATAAAGATTATTATTATTATTATTATTATTATTATTATTATTATCATCAATACAGAATGTAAATTGAATAGAAATGTAATGCTTTATGTAACTGTAATAACAAAGTAATAACTGTAGTTTAGTCCTGTTTCCACTTGTAAATCTGCAAGACTGAAAAAGTCTTGCCTGGAAAAAATGAAAGACTATTTAGGCTTGATCTCAAATAGGATTTGGACTTTTTGGGTATTGTTCTTGGCTTGGTACTCTTTAAAAGTACTCATATACTTAACTTGGTCTTGGCTTCGTTTAGACTTGGAGTTGACGTGGTCTTTACAAGTTGTAATCTTGGACTGGACAAATGTGATCTATACTACAACCCTAGTATGTAGTAATATTTAAATGTACTCATTTTGCCACAAAAAAAACACATTGTAACTTGTATTGGTGTCCACTGTAAACACTAAAAAAGTAAATCAAAAGCTGTTAAGTCAATAAACATGTATCCTACCTGTGTGTTTGTTCTTCAACTTCCAATCTTCATGCACTTCTGTTTGCTTCTCTTCACCTCCATATACTGTCATCTTAGTAATTCTCTGTCCACTTTAACCCCATCTGTGGCATCAGAATTCCTGCTAACTGATGTTATCTGAACCACAATAAAAATTGTTCTTTTTGCTTGTTCTTGCCTCTAACTCTCCCATCTGTGCCAATCCTGCTAATTAATGCTCTCTGGAACAGAAAACAGGTTATTGTTTCAGAGCCACAGATGTCATAACATACTTTGCATTAAGTGCTGTCAACACATGGTCAATGACAATGACCCATTGTCCCTTTACTTCATGATTAGACATACAATATTTTAACATTGCCATTTTATATTGTTTAGGAAACCTAGAGATCCATATTTTTCAAATGTTTTTATTTGGTGCATCCATATATTAAGAGGACATCCATGTACAGCAATAGTAAACCATGACTAGCTAGGCCTTCAGTTCAAGGCATAAATGATAAAATTTGGTCAAAACTAGGAAGAAAACTCTGCAGTAATGATTATCTCTTTTAGTGCGCCCACTATGGCATTCTATCAGTATGTTTCCACTAAGATGACATCAATTCACATGAACATTTGCTCTGTGTTCTAGATTAAGCTCTTTCCAGGCACTCTTTCACTAAAGCGCCCTGGTACTGCTGTTTTCTGATCTGATCTGAGGTTTGCCACTGATGTTCAGGACAACAAAACAACCTGTCTTTTTTGCACACAGAAATACCAGTGAAGTGTTTGGAGGAAAGTCCCCTTATTTTGCATGTGTTTACAAAGAGGTGTCTATGACATCATTTGCAAATATGCTGAGTGTCTACTGATGAACATATTTAAAATGAAGTGGATGGTGAAACAACTGTACTTCAGTAATAAGTGCTACAAAAACATCCCTGCTACCAAAACTATTATGTGTACATTTTACCTCAGAACCTGGTTGCAATCAAACATGCATTCAACTATTACATTCCTTTTGAGTTTTTTTGCTCAATCTTAATTAAGAACCAAATGCTGATCAGTTGGTCTCTTGTATAAAACACATAGATTTTATATTACTGGATTATTCAATCTTTTTTTTGTTCACACTTTATTTGGATAATTTGCTATGATTCAGAGACTGGTTTCTCCAAGCGTATTAGAAGAAGATTCAGTATTTTAGTCAGGAAAACAGCAATAAAGTTATTGGCAGCTTTTGAACCAACAAAAGCGTCGAACATTTTTCAGACTCTCACTCTCATGATAGGGCCACAGTGAAAGCACCCAGACCTCTTGGGAGGTTGTGCTAGGTCCATTGCAGATCCCCCTTTCTGCATCAGACCCTGGCTCTTCCGGGTTGCCCACAGAAGAGCCACCACCCCTCTCACATTCAAGTCTCTCACTCTTGTCAAGAAAGATAGGTCCCCTAACTGCATATGTTGCTCAGGCAACTCAGGAGTTGCAGGAAACAGGGGACTGAGATGGGGTCCTACTGCCAAGACCCCCGACTTCCGTGTCGCGTTTGCAGACATTTGTGTAACTTAAGAGCCTAGTTTAAGTTTGTTTGTGTAACTTTGTGTAATTTTAAGAACCAAGTTTGTTACAGAGGTTCGCTGAAACATAGCGAGTAGGGCCTTAGCATCTCACCCGCTCTCAGAAGCAGGGGTATAGAAATCAGTAGCACATTCTGCAATTGAGCGCTTTCTCTGCTTGAGGCGGAGGAGATGAGAACCAGCTACTTCTCCACAAAATGGATGATTGAATGTATGCTACATGGGTGCCATAAACAGCTCTGAGGAGGAACATGTGGTGGCCTCATTCTCCTACACAGGAGTAGCCATGGTAGGGGCTCAATCTATGAGTAGCGAGATGATTAAAGTTACTTTATAGCAGTCAGTGGAAAATTTCAAGGACCGCTGCTAGATGGAAACAGATACCTGCTCTGCAGTGGTCCTGGGTGAGTCTTGATCTTTGAAGCACAGTAAAAGAGGGCTAACAAATTATGCACAAAAACAGGTGGACTACAGTCTGTAACTGTAAAAACAAGTGCATCTATATGGTAAGTGGAGCCAGCATCTTCCTTTCAATCATGTTTATTCTCCTTTACCATTTTAATTGTGCTTTTTTGTATTGCCACTGTTTTAAGTTGGTGAAGGCCTTGACACTGCATGTCCCTAATTGTATTTTGTCACTGTGCAGCTAAAGTTTACCACAATTATGACAATAGAAATTTCATTGTAAGTTGTGCACATTTAAAACCTGAACATCTAGCATTGGACAAAGAGTGCAGATGCATGAAGGTGTACATCATAAAGTAGCCAGTCGGTGTATATTCACTCAATATTATTGAAGGAAAAAATCAGAACAACACAGTCAAAATAACACATATAGACTTATTGTAAATTGTTTTAGAATGTCATGGTGATGAGAGCCATGATTGCTGCGAGTAGTGGCAGAGGTCCCTTGACTGAGCCCTAAATGGCAGTAGAGGCACGGGTCATGGTGGAAGTCCCATGACAGACTCCTTGGTGCTGACATTTCACACCAACAAGGTAGTTTCTTTGAGGTGTGCATATACCACAAAAAGCCTAGTGCAGACTCATTTCCTGCTCCTTTGTCAACATATCCGCTGAACTCACCATCAATGAAAGCACAATCTTCTGATGAGTGCTAATTTGTTTACCATCATTGAAAATAGCTGCGGTGCCTGCTGGGAGACCTTTTGTCCAACTAGGACCCAGGATCCATGCTAATTGCATGAAATTCCATCATTGCACTATAACAAAGAACTGATCTCTCATCTACTGAAAACACACATTTTTATAATGTCCTATGCAGCTAAACAAATAGTTTTAAAGCCATTTATCTGTGCAACATATATGGTTTTGCTTGACAACCACCATTAAATATTACAATAAAGCCAAACAAGCGTTAATGCAGTAAAAAGTAACTAGAATGTCTTTTGAGTTTAAAGAACGGGTGACACTTTAACATAGGTGGACATCATCATGCCCTTGTATTGTGCTTATTAAGACTTAACAAGCCAGCAGTTATAATTAACATGTTGCTTATTACTACATTAATAAGCAGCAACTAGGGTGAATTAAGCATGTATCAGAACACTTGTAATACTTTTACTGAGACCATCTCAAGACCAAGAAATGGACATGACTAAGTAAATGGTAAAAAATTTGAACATAAACTAGAATAGCTGTGGCTTTGATAAGGGTGGTTCTGGCTGTGGATTATGGTAATACTAGTGTTCTGAGGATGGACTGATATGATACAACAGCATCATCCGATAATACAGGGTGATTCAAAAAGATTAATCCAACTTCAAAGTGCCATATTTTTACAACCATCAGGCACCTGGGAACCATTCACCATCCAATTGAAAGAGGGGGTCATACAGTGTCTGACTGTCACTGGAAGATGGCTCCCTTCAGTCTGCGAGGAGATGCGACCCCTGAGCAGAAAGCGTTCTGTGTTCTCCACTTCAATAAGAGTGAATCTGTCAGAACTGTGCAGCGTGATTATTGTCAGCAGTGAACCTCCAACAGCTCAGAGTGTTCATTGTTGGTTCCACAACACTGGATGATCTCCGAAATTGCATTGTAAATGCCGTGAGTACAGTGACACCCGACATGCTCAATCGAGTATGGGGTGAATTTGACTATGGTGTTGATGTTGTCCATACAACTGGAGGAGGTTCATATTGAGCACTTGTAACATTACGTAATAAACTTAATAAAATAAATAATTTTGAAATTGGATGAATATTTTTGAATCACTCTGTATAACAGTCAAGCATGTCACATGGAACTACTTTAATGAAAGACTGAGGGAGCATTATTCAAACCAAATGGCATAACCAAATACTCTTAGTGGTTAGAATTTTTGTTGAAGGCTGTCTTCCATTTGTCACCTTGATATGAACTAAATAGTACACACTGCTGTTCTAATGCAAGGGGGTGGGGTACTTAATAGTGATATTATTGAGACCTATATTATCAACACAGGGTGTTAAGCCTACATTTGTCTTCCACACAAAAAAGAACACTGCTGCTGCAGGGGACTTTGAGGGTTTATGTAACCTTGAGCTAAAGCCTCAATAACACACCCCCATAATTTGGTTCTCTCAGGGGTAAAAACTAAAAGATCTAGACCTAACTGGAATAGCACCCTCTATCAGCTCAGTAGCACAATCATAGCAGACAAAGCTGAAAACATATTCCAAAAAGGACAAAGTAACCGAACAAATAAAGTCCAAATCCAAGACAGCGACAAAGGATGTCTCAGATATGCAGAGGCAAACATATATGAGACTTCAACCAGGAGGTTTAGTAAGATGAGTGCAGAAGGAATGAGTGTTAGTTTCAAATAATCTGTAGTCTAGTGAGTTGGAGTGGGCTGTAATTGAAACAGGAGCTGGAGGGGTGGTATTTTGGCTAGGGGTTATGAGAAATGTAGTGTGGACAGAATAGCTGTGTCACATAAGTTGTTCAAATAGGCAACATGTTTTAAGGGATCCAGCAGGTGTGACTTATTCTCAGTGAGAATGAGACTGTTGTGTGCATGACCTGTTTCACTGATCCTTTTTACACTAAGGAAAGTCCAAAAAAATGGGTCCACATATTTCTGACCATGGAGTGTAACAACTACTAAATAATAAAAGTAGCAGTGGTGGTTTGGTGTTAGTAGAAGTAATATTGATAGTGGATTTTTGTTTTACTTGCATATTTTCATAATGATTTCAATTTAAATCTCTTGTATTGTATGGCAATAGCCTGTAAATTGCAGCAAAACAAACCAAAACATTAATTAAATGTCTTAAAAACCTCAAATGTCCATGTTAAAGCTAAATCCGGGGTGTAAAAGTGAGAAACTTACTATGGTAGAAAGTCCATATTTATTCAGTATTAATGTTATTTCCTTTTGGGATTACAGTATTCAAATATTTTTTGTTTTAAAATTCAGACAATCAAATAGCAAAATATGTGCCCAGCCATCAAGACAATAAGGTCACATTAGCCCACTATTCTATATATTATTTAAAGTCCTTGACCCATGAAGTTATTGTATTTTGTCGCTGCGTCAGCTAAAGTTTTAAATACCATAGTTACCACAACAGAAATTTCATATTAAAACTGTGCACATTTAAAACCTGAACATCTAACATTAACCAACTGTTACTACAGTTAATTTTAGTGGAAACCAAGCTCTGACAGTTTGATTCTATATGTTGTGCTACTGCAACAGGATCAGCTCCCTGAATTATTGCATTATTGCAGGCATACAGGTGTTACTAACAAATTGGGCAGTCACTGTAAAAGCTGAAGACAAGCTGTGATTCATGATCTCTACCCAACATAAACAGATGATTATCAGTCACAAATCTGCAGGTGAAGATAGTGAAAAGGCATTTAGTTGTTCATATTTCCAGTGTAGTGTAGCGTAGCGTGTAAGTGGTTGAAGTGCATGAACATCTGTGAACTTTTGTTGAGGTTCAAAGCCCTTTTTCACCATAAATGTACCACTGAGTTCTCATTTTACATCTTTACTGATCAATTTGGACTTACATAGACACTTCTGTTTTACAGACTCTACCGACTTTCCTCACAATTCTATTTCCACTGACCCAATTCTTTATTTGTGAAGTTTGTACTCGTCATATGACATAAACCGCTGCCATCTCCCTAATTGTATTTTGTCACTGTGCAACTAAAGTTTTAAATACTACAATTATGACAATAGAAATTTCATTGTAAGTTGTGCACATTTAAAAACCGAACATCTAGCATTGGAAGTTTGATCTTGTTTTGAACTTTCACACGGTAATCTTTGAGAATCTCCAGCCATGATGAATTATAATCTTGCTGGATTACACAGCATTCTTTTTCAGTTTGAAATAGCTGTAAACTCTTAACAGGCCATGGGCCCACCTAGGATGTTAAGGGGTTAATGTTAAACATGTTTGTAATTTGAAGATAGAAAAATATAGTTTAGCCACATTTTATTTTAATTCATTTAAAATCAAGGCCCAAAGTTTACATACACCTAGCTTAACCCCTTATAATCCCATGTCTATTACATGCCAAGTATTCTTATTCAGTAATGTCAGGGTCTTCAATGCAAACTGGCCGAGCTATTCTTAGGTTACTGAAGTGTGTAATAACTTTGGGCCCACTGGCAGGCCCTGGCTAGTTAAGGGGTTAAAGCATTCAAAATTGAATTTTCAAGAAATCCTTTCATGATGCCATACATTTTTGGCAAGTCAATTAGAGTACTTATTTTGTTCACATCAGCGGAAATTTTTAAACAATCGAAACAATTGATTGGCTGTTTCCCCCAATCCAATTTCCACCACGCTGACTGATGCTGAACACTGCGTGTCTGCAGGGAGCGGTTCCTTAGAGCGGTTCCATGCCTGCTTCCTTAGAACTCCCATGGTGACATTGCCACTTCTACCCTGCCTCCTTGGAGTCAGCCCAGGGACCAGGTTGTTTCTCACTTTTGACTCTAGTGGCTGGTCACTACGAGGACTGGACTATGGTAGTGGAGAGGTCCTTCCCACCTGCTCCTCCTTTGATTGCAGGCAACTGCAGGTTGTTTAGGGAGGAGCATCAGAAGCGTAAGACTATCACTCTCTAGAGTAGAAGCAAAAGAAGATGGCCTTTTGACACACACGAAGAATGATAATGACAGAGCAAAAACAACTCTAAAAAAGCCTGAATATGTAAGACTTTGCTTAGACTTTTGGTTCATACACTGGGATGTGTGAATAAAGAACTTTGCTTCACTTGTGCTGGAGTTTCTGAGGCCCCGTTATGCCTTAGATTGATATGCATTGATAAGAAAAGGGAAAATGTACTGAATATGCTAGCAGGCAGCATTCATTCTCAGTGAGGCTGAGAAGACAGTCTGATGTATGGTCTATACACTGAAACTCTAGCACTAAAAAGCTAAACATACTGTTTTTCTGAACTTTAGTCTAGGGGTTCTTATTGTGGCCTGAGGGCATTATCACAATTTTTGCATATCTTCCTAAATTTGCCTTTAAAACCACGTGTTGTGTATCATATATGACACCCATAGGTATCATATAGAAATGCTCCGTTAGCAACCTCAGCATCTGTAAACTCTTTGCATGTGTCTCAGATGTGGACTGAATGAAGAATGATAGGTTTCTGGCTTGATGGGCTAGTCCTTAGTGATTTCCTGTTCAGTGATCAATTACACACAAAATGTGGACAGACATATGAATCCAACAATTACACATGGTGAGAGGCAGATGACGTGTGTCTCAGGACGTCTTCATAGTTTCATAACTCTGGATATAAGTCGCACATATTCTCATGATTTAAAAAGATAGACTCTACAGATTCAAGAAATGTTTGAACTCTATTTCTGTGCTATATTATCACAAAGATAAATAAACATATTCAGAAACATCAAATTTGATGCACAGGTGACTTTGTTAACCCCAGAGGCCTATAAAGGAAACAGTGATAACATTCATCTCTGATGATGCTGATTATTTGTTTTGAAAATTAATGTGGGTCATTTTGCATGTCTGTGTCATGCAAAGAGCTTTGCATATCCTCTTCACTGGTCAAAAAAAAAAACAAAAACAAAAAAAAACATTTACTGGAACTGTCACTGTCGCTGCTGATGGGAACAATACAATAATGAATGATGAAACAATACAAGACTGTCATGATATCTGTCTGGGAATACACGTAGAAGAGCTGGAGCCTGAAGATATAAAGCAATGAGATGCTGTACATGAACACAGTGTGAGTTGGAGAGGAGCAGAACCTCATCACAGGGGAGAAGAATATATACCTTGGAGAAAGAAGAACATTTTCCTGTAGGATTTTTTATCATTCACATTTATAGTGTGAGTAAAGCTCTTCTAAGTGGTTCTGTATCCCATGATAATCATTATATGACATAATTGTTACAGTGCAGCAATATTAAGAAATTAGATTAACATCTTAAGTTTGATCTGAACATCTGAGTGATGAAATACACTTGTCTCTCAGAAATGGATCAGAAATGGATTTCAGTCTTCTTCCTTCTCTCAGGTCAGTGTGCACTTTGTTCGAATTAAAAGATCCATTTACTCTAATAGTAAACTAGAAACCAAGGAACAAGTTTAACTTTGTGTCCGGAAGATGTTTTTTATAGCTGTCTTCTTCAGCTTCTTCAGTTTATTCATTTTCTTTACATTTATGTTATTAGAGACAACATTTGTAAGCTATGCGTGTTTGTATTGTATGTGTTTTAGGCATAAGAGTTTGCATATGAGCATTTTGAGCAGTGCTTAATTAGCAGTATTTTTTCTCAAGCTGAGCAGTCGATGCTTCAAATCTACCAGTGTTGTCATGTGTTTGTGGCGTTAAACATGTGGGACCAGAGTAGTAGCATTAGGCCTTACAATGAATACATTATACATGTGAATGTACATTCTCTATACATATGTTTAGAACAGTTGTTCTTAAATGGGGGGTCGGGACCTCCTGGGGGGTTGTGACATGGTCCCAGGGGGTTGTGAGTGTGGTGCTACAAGACATACACCTTATGTAGACAGGCTAATTTCTGTGGTTTGTTTGTGATGAAGGGGGTTATGAAACCTTTTCCAACCCAAAAAAGGTTCACACTGTGAAAAAAGTTAAGAACTGCTGGTTTAGACTAAGTGAATGTGGTATTTGTATATTCATAATGACCGTTTATGAAGCAGCATGCAAAACCTGCAGCGTATTCCAGTTTACTATGACCTGCTGTTGAAATGACGCCCGCAAACTGGCTCATTTGAATATTGGAGGTGCTAAAACACAGATCCACCCAGAATGTGTTTTGACTGGCTGTTGACAGAAAATGAAATAAATAAATACAATTAAACCTTCACAAAAATCTGTGGATGAACTAAATGAAGAACAAGATGACCACATGTTTGGAATGGAAGGTCTCTCACAAACCAAAAATGCCCTGTAATTTTGTGGTCATTGCATGTGGAAGCTCCTATTATGTTTAAGAATTAAGTTTAAGAATGTTCATTCCTTTTTAATGATGTGCTGTTGTGGATGAAATGAACAGAAAACTGTTTCAAAGTAGACTGAAAACTTAAAGACTCAAGTTTGTCGTATTTCACAAACAATTAGGAGTCTCACAAAATACTACTTTAACTATTCATTAATTTACAAATTTATAACATTTACCTTTTTACTAAACTAGTCTTCCGAACATGAATGGTATAGTTTTGGAAGTAGCAGTATTTTATTGCACATTTTATCAAACAGTTACAATACTCTTGCTGCCTGTATGTAATAATACAGCACAAACCATTTAGCATACAGACTCAGTTCCTACCTATTTCTCCATTTCTATTAATTTTATACATATAATTTTAAATATTTTCGATAAAAGTTGTAAATTTTCCATAGACTTCTTTGGTGAAATCTTGAGACAGTTTGAATTTCAAATGCCATTGATGATGTCATAATGGCCTTCATATTGTTGAAGTTACACATACATTTTCATACTGTGTAGTTCCACCTACATTTTCATACAACATATATTGTGTGTGTGTTTGTGTGGTGTGTGTGTGTGTGTGTGTGTGTGTGTGTATCAACTTCAGGTTTTACTCATGTAATTACACAAATGTCTTGATGGCTGTAAAAGCATATTTTCCCCAATGTAATTACACACGTGTAATGGCATGAACATCTGCTTTTCCGACAAGACTTCTCCAATTGTAACAGATGTGTAATAACCCACATTATGAGAGTACGTACGTACGCAGTTTGCTTCTGTTGTAATATGGTAAAGCTCTGGCTTTAAACTGAAATCTAATACTACTGCAGCTAAGCCAAAATTAATGTTAGGAAAGTTGATATTTCCTGTGCAGATGCAGTACTTAATAATGTAGATAATTACATCTATTATTACAATCAGAAAAGTCATTTTGGAAAAAAATCAGCAGTTCAACCTATTTCACATGTACAAAAAATGCTGTTACAACTATCAAGATGCACTTGTGTAAGTAAATGAGTGAAAACTTAAGTTGAAACATGTCTTGACATGAGCTGTACTACACTCAAAAAAATGACTTTGAATTTACTTAAATTTTTTTTGTCAAAGTGTTGCACGAAATTAAATTGTCTACATTCAGATATATAATTTGAGTAACATTTACTCTTTACCTATAAGCAATGTCAACTTAACTATATTTAGCAGGATTTACTTCAATAACTTCAGTAACTTTAACTAAAATGAATCATGTTCTTTCTACTTAAGCAAATTACGTAGATTGTAGATAACTTTTTTAAGTTAAAACACCTCAAATGTGATGCCTTCCTGATGACATTTACTCATTGCTTGTAAGTTTTGTCAGCTAAATTATATTTTGTAAAATTTCCTTGGTGTAATTGTAACTAAATTTAATCATGTTCATGCTTTTTCATTAAATTATGTAGATTGTTAAATAACTTTTTAGTAAAACTACCAAATTCTGATGTATTTCCAAATAGTTACTCATTGTTTATTATGTACAACACCTTAATTATATCACAAAGCATTTATTAATGTACAATTTTAAATGTTAATTTTCACAAATTAAACTTCAACTACACTTATTAATGTTCCATCTATTTAAACACCTAGTCAAGACAATGACTATCATGATAATAAAAAAAAATTACAGTGACTTTATTAAGGTACATCAAATGCACAGGCATGTTAGGATCAACTGAAATACACATTTGCTTTACCACTATAGCAAAACACTGAATTATTGAAGTAATAAATCAAGACTGTAGGCAAAATAAAGCAGAGTAGTAAAAAAATAGACTAAATACTTCTCTAAAAGTGCTCAGGTATCAATACATTATTACTTGTCTTGCAGGCAACACTAAAATGTACCTTTACATAAAATAATAAGCTTCAAACGGGAACACTGCAATTATAAACACATTCACCTAAATGTGCCTTTAAGAAACAATTAAGTAACATTCAGTAATTATGTAATGATAACACCAACCTTCAGTGCAACTTTACAACAGCAGATATTTAAAATAGAGCAGCATAGTAACACAGTATTAATGTTATATGACTTTATACAATATCCAACTGTCATCATTGATCAAAATAATGCCCCAGAAATAGCACCTACCTAACCTATAACAAAGAGGACATTTACATAAAATTCAGTGAAAGACCATGTTAACATTTCATCTTAAACATAAGCTTTACTTTAATGTTTTATCGCTTTACCTTAATGTTTTATCTCACAATGTGGAAGGACATAACAGTGCATTATTTTAGCTGAAATTTAATAGTCTTACAATTATATATATATATATATTGAGCATTGTTTTAGTTTGAAACCAACTATGATATTTCAGGCTTCCCTGTCTAGGGTTTTGCATTATTGAGCATCAAAAGTAACACAGAAGTATCACTAAAAAGGTTGATTGTAACATACTCAAAATACATGAATTCACTAATGGTGGTATGTTTGCAGTTAAAGTGACTATTATAAATGCAGGCTACTCCTCCTCCTCATCTGCCCTGTCTTACTGTATCCATGAATCTGTAGTTTTCAGGAGCAGCTTCAGATAGAGTTGCTGTGCCAATCTCACTAAGAGATGTTTCTGACAAACATATAATCAAGCTTATGCTCTTAATGAGATCTTGAATCAGAGGTGCTTTGTTATTTAGCGACATTATGTTGAGCAGAATGAAGTTTAATTTTTTGCTTACTACACTATGTGTTTGGGGGGACTGGTCTTTTTAAGGTGTATGCGAATGAAATTATTGGGGTTTTGACCGCACATGTAGTCCTTTATTAATTGCACGGGGTTTGATGACTCTAATGACATTATTGGAGTAAGTCCTCCCTTCACAGCAAGCAGAAGCTTTAGAATTAACACTAACTGACCGCAGAGAGATAGAGGAATGGCAGAAATGGAGGAGGCATTGTCTATATCATAAAAAGCACTTACCTGTCTGCTGTTTATACTACTTACCGGTCACTTGTTTACTATCGTTAAGTCCAGCTAGGCCTGGTGTAGTACTTTCTCTGTATTCTCAAACAGGATAACAGCCCCAAGGCGGCTTGTGTGTAGTCTGTCCCTCTGGTAGAATGCCAGTTGCTCCCAGAAAGCACTCCAGTTGCTTATTTAGCTGACACTATTGTTCTTACACCAGCCTTGAAGCCAGCAGTGCAGTGCACAGAGCCTGGTGAACACCTTGCTTCCTCTCTGGTAGGTGGGCAACGGTCCCAAGATGATGATCCTGGCCTCAGTTCTCTTTTTAATGGTGTCTGGAAGTAATCTGAAATGCTTCTTGAGGACTTTGCTCTGATGGGTGTCACTTACCCCTGCATAAAAGACCACAGTGCCAACGTCCCAATGTTTGCTTAGAGCCACCAGACCCAGGTGCCTGGAAAACAAGAGACAGCAGCATTGCCGCTAGATACTTTCTACTTCTAGATGTCTCACTACAGAGTCTCCAGTTATAAGAACACTCTCCTGAGTCTCTGTCCAAGAAGGAAGCAGGCACAGAGGGCTTCGAACCAGTTACTGGAGGTGACATCCGCAGAGAAGGGATTGGTGAAGACCTTCTCTGTCCCCAGCCACACTGGTGTTCCCAGGCCTGCTCCGTGTGCAGGCATGAAAATAGGCAATCCCAGTGACAGCCCTGGATGTAGCGCTCTATCTGGTGGATTAGAAGTCGCCACTGGGCTTGTTGGTCATAAAACTGCCATGTACAATGCGCCCCAGGCTGCTTACAAATGCGTTTTCCACTTGTGGAGCTCAGCCTGCCGCTTCAGGAGATCTGCTGATACAACTGCTGCAGCTCTCTGCTCAGTGTCCGGAGCTTGCATTTAGTGGCATCTGCCATTTCCTCAGCATCCAAAGAAAGAAGTAATGGTTAGTTAAAAACTGAAAAAAACAATGTCATAAGGGTGTAAAAATAAGTCAGATATTCAAATAGATAAATATTCAGTCAAAGCAAGTAACTTGAAAGATTTAATAACAAGATAAAAAGCAAAATATGACAAACAGTGAACAAGCAAACACAAATTTAAGACCTGTTTAAGACTTAAGTACAAGGTGGGAAATCTAATGAAACAGTTGCTGTAATCAAGTTGGGAGGACTTAGATCCAGATCTAGCTAATTCTGGCACAAATCAAGCCCTAATGTTGAGACACTGCTTTTTTTGTTTTGCTCCAGTAAAATGCTACCTAAAAAATCTCCTGATGTTATTCACAGCTATCTATGGTCTGTCTGCATACGTTCCTCATCGCTATCATTTTGTGAATGAGAATAAAACCTGGATTGAAGCTCAAAGCTACTGCAGACAGACCTACACTGATCTGGCCACCATCAACAACATGGACAAGATGAAGAAGGTGACTGAAATTGTGAAAGATAAATCTGCTAAGGTTTGGATCGGCCTAGAAAAAGTGACCTGGCAGTGGTCTCTGCAAGATGGAACAGTCTACAGAGAAGGACAGTCATACAGTAACTGGAATACGGGAGAACCAAACAGTAATGCTGGAGAGGAGATGTGTGTTCATATATATGGAGTTGGAAGCTGGAATGATGAATACTGCAGCTGTTTATTACCTTTTGTGTGTTTTGAAGGTAAGAACTCAAAAATGATGACTGATGATGACGGATGATTTACACTGTAAAAAATAGCTGTCAGTTCAACCTACATATATATAACCCCAATTCCAAAAAAGTTGGGACGCTATGTAAAATGTAAATGGACCCATATTTTATTCAAAATAGGACATGGAACATATCAGATGTTGAAAGTGAGACATTTTACCATTTCATGAAAAACTTGACCTCATTTAGAACTTGATGGCAGCAATGCATCTCAAAAAAGTTGGCACAGGGGCTGGGCTGGAAAAGTAATTGGTACTAATAAAAACAGTTGGAGGACCAATTTTCTAACTCATATGACTGGGTATAAAAGAAACATTTTAGAGAGGCAGAGTCTCTCAGAAGCAAAGATAGGCAGAGGATCAACAATCTGTGAAAAAGACATCTAAAAATTGTGGAACAATTTAAGAAAAATGTTCCTCAATGTAAAGACTGGATATCCCACCATCTTCAGTACAGAAAAAGAAAAGAAGAAATCCCTGTACGCATGAGACAAGACCAACAGTCAACATTGGATGCTCGTGATCTTTGGGCCCTTGGGCAGCACTGCATTAAAAACAGGCATGATTCTGTACTGGAAATCTCGGCATGGGCTCAGGAACACTTCCAGAAATCACTGTCTGGAAACAAAGTTTGCCGTGCAATCCACAAATACAAGTTAAAGCTGTATCGTTCAAAAAAGAAGAAGAGACCTTTCACATTTGGTGCATCATGAAACGAAAAATCTGGCAAAGAAGACCTAGAACTGTTGAGCAGCTAGAACCCTACATCAGACAAGAATGGGACAACATTCCTCTTCCAAAGCTCCAGTGATTGGTCTCCTCACTTCCCAGATGTTTACAGACTGTTGTCTGTAAAGAAGAGGGGGTGCCACACAATGGTAGTCATGGCCCTGTCCCAACTTTTTTGAGATGTGTTGCTGCCATCAATTTCTAAATGAGTTAATATTTTTCATGAAATGATAAAATGTCTCACTTTCAACATCTAATATGTGTTCTGTGTTCTACTGTGAATAAAATATGGGTCTATGAGATTTGTAAATCATTGCATTCTGTTTTTATTTACATTTATTTACATTTTACACAGCAACCCAACTTTTTTTTTGGATTTGGGGTTGTACTTTTTACATTTTTGGAATTGGAGTTGTACTTAGTATTAAGCACAATTAAGTTGTAATTAGTTTTATTCCAAAATTAAAAAAATTCTTCATTCAAAGTATCAATTTAGATAGAATAAAACTGGTTTATGTAATTGTTACCATATAAAGTATATTTATAAATGTATATATTTATTTGCTGATCACTGGTATGCTTTATTTTATAGTAGTCTTACCCCTGTCACTAGCATCTGTTCTGGAAAGTAAAATATCACTGTGCACTCTTGTTGGATGATAATATAGACACATTGTTCTGTTTTCAGACAAGAAATGAAAAGCAAGTTACCCAAAACTGAGTTATAACAGAAGTGATTGGCAGTCACTAAATTCTGATAGTAAACGTTTCAAACATGTTACTATACAACACAAATTTGAGACTTCAGCCATTACACTCTAACAATACGTCTTAAGATGAGATATGAGAGAATGTCATACAAAACCTGTTCTTATAGTTTCTATTCAACTTTTTATTCCTGGAGCACCAGATGGAAAAAAGCAGTTCTGGTTGCTTTTGCTTTCCTTGAGCTTTTCTAGTTTCTATGTGTGATCAGACAGATAGAGAAGACATTTTCAGAAAATTGGATAGTGTACAGAAATAAATACAGTGACACTTTTTTTATTTTTTACTTTTTAGATGAAATAAACATCTAACAGACTCTGAGTAACTTATCCATGACATATTAATCATGTAGCAGCAGTGAACACATTCACTTCAAATTTCTTCATAATCTGCTGATTTAAGTTGTTTTTTACTTTATTTGGGGTGTCCAAATTCATATCTGTAGAAGTTAACCATGTAACAGGTTTCATACAGAACATCTCACCATCCTCAACAAGCTGTAGATGGATCTAAACTGGATTAGGTTTTGGTTAAGGTTATGATCGGGGCCAGAGTGAGGGTTAGGATTAGGTTTGGGTTGAGGTTAAGGTTAGGATTAGGGTTAGGGCCAGGGTGAGGGTTAGGATTAAGTTTTTTGGTTGAGGTTAAGGCTAGGGTTAGGATTAGGGCCAGGGTTAGGATTAGCTTTTGGTTGAGGTTAAGGTTAGGATTAGGGTTAGGATTAGGGCCAGGGTGAGGGTTAAGATTATCTTTTGGTTGAGGTTAAGGTTGGGGTTAGGGCCAGGGTGAGGGTTAGGATTAGAGTTTGGTTAAGATTAGGGTTAGGATTAGTGTCAGGGTTAGTTTTGACTAAGGTTGGGTAAGGTTATGTTTTACTCAATTGGAAATCCCATGTAAGGTCTTCTTCATGTAACATAACAGTACATCTACTTAATGTAAGTAATGTGCAAACAATACAGAGCTATTTACCTCAGTGCATTGCTACTTCACTACTGCTTCACTGATGTGTTACTGATACTCTGTTAAGAGTTTATTAATCATCTATAAAGGACCACTCAAAATAGTGTTACCATGATTACTGCAGGAAAGCATTCACTATCCAATTATGTAAAAAAACAAAATTAAGCTATCATTCAATTGTAGTTGTTGCTGAGGACAAAGCATATTTTCACTCAACTGAATATATTTGATGGTTAGCTACTTGTATTAACCTGATTTTTATTATGATTAAAAGTTAGCATGGCAACTTTTCCTCACTCATTGCTAAGCTCACAGATTTTCTGTGTTATCTTAACCTGCTGTACACCTGCTTTAAGACCCTTTATCAGCCCCTTGCTATCCCTTTATCAGTTCTATTTTAATAATGTGCAGTTTATTTAGTCTTTTGATAACTTTGATTTGGGAGTTCAACCACGAACCTGAAACTTTTTTTTTTTTCCATTTCATTGTCGTTGTAGCCAGATATAATCATCTCAATATGAGGATATGACTATGTGTCAGTCACATATTGATTTACTCTTGAAATTGGTTGTGCCCTGTTAGGTACCTTTTTTTTCTGATACTATGAAATGATGTTGCCAGAAATGTTTCATAAGATATTTATTAGAATTTACTAAAAGTGTATATTACCATGTTAACTAATATTAATACATTCTGAAGGATTGTCTGTACAGACGACTGTGAATGTGTGGAAAATTGGGTTGTTTACTGTTTATGTTACTGAATTTATTTTCTAAATGTTTTACTTTTTTTCCATGGGGTCAATTGCATCCTAGCAAAATTATGCAGATGTCTTTTGTTATGCTGTCTGCTGTTGTATGTGCAAAATGATGAAAAATTAATTTGCTGCTAACATTTTTCAGGAGAAAAAAGTAGATACATGTTTATTAATCACTTAAAGAGCTGGAGTGATGCTCAGAGCTACTGCAGAGAGCACTACACAGACCTGGCCAGCGTGACAAACCTGGCTGAGAATGATGAGATAAAGAAGGCAGCCAATGGAAAAGTAGTTTGGATCGGCCTGTTCAGAGTCTACTGGAAGTGGTCAGATCAGAGTTACTCTTCATTCCGATACTGGAAGCAAAACCAGCCAGATATTTATAGTGGAAAAGAGAACTGTGCTCATATAGTAATGACTGGTGGGGGCTACTGGAATTATGCAAATTGTGAAACAAAGTTCCCATTCATCTGCTCAGAAAGTGAGTTGAATTTTAAAATGTGTTTGTTTTTATTTGGTGTAAGTTCAGTTACTTACTTAATTTCACACATTGGCTCATATTTATCAGACTTATCAGAGTAAGATTGCTGGTCTAGGATCAGCTTATATAACACTGATTAGAATAACATTAACTGATGAAACCTGATCTTAGATCAGTGTTCTTACATTGAAATGCTTGATAACAATGCTTGATCGTTAGTCAAGCCATGATGCAAATGAACATGTGTACAGGTGAAACATCAAACTGAAATGGACTGAAATATATCAACACAAAAACATCTGTTTAAACACAAATGTACATTTTCACAAGATGTAGCTCAATATATATTATTAACTTTCAGAGAAAGGTTCTGCATACATCTTGATTAAGGAGGCAAAGAGCTGGCATGAAGCTCGGAACTACTGCAGAGAACGTTACACAGACCTAGTCATTGTGAGGAACCAGACTGAGAACCAGCAGATATTTGATTCAGCAAAAAATTCAGTTAATAACAGTGTGTGGATTGGCCTGTTTAACAACTTTTGGAGGTGGGCAGATCAGAGTAACTCTTCATTCAGATACTGGGCATCAACACAGCCAGATAATAATGGTGGAAATCAGAACTGCACTGCAGTGTTAACGGCTGAGCAGGGCCGATGGCATGATGTAAATGGCAACAGCCAGCTTCCATTCATCTGCCATGAGAGTGAGTTGCATTTCACTTTTTCTATAATTTCTGCTTTTTATTTACTTATTTTAAGTGCAGTTATCTATTTGAATTTACACGTTATTAGTAAAATAATGTATCACTGATCATGACTTCAGCATACTTTACCTGATTATGTAAACTGGACTGTGGTAATTATAAATTATACATGAATCCTTTTCCTTTCAGATCAGCTGATCTTGATCAAGCAGAATCTGACCTGGAGAGAAGCTCTGAGATACTGCAGAGATCATCATGTGGATCTGGTCTCAGTTCACTCTGAGGAGATCCAGCTCTGGGTGAAGGAGGTGGCACAGAAAGCCTCCACTGAACATGTGTGGCTGGGTCTGCGTCACACCTGCACTCAAGGTTTCTGGTACTGGGTGAGTGGTTTTTCCATCTGCTACGAGAACTGGGCTCCAGGTAACGGGACAGGAGGAGATGACTGCAGCTCTGTAGAGAGAACCGGAGCAGTGCAGTCCAGAGGAGGTCAGCAGTGGGTCAGCCTGCCTGAGGACCAGAAACTCAACTTCATCTGCACCACCTATGAAGGTTAGTTACTGAGTGTGTGGGTGTATGTCTGAGTGTCTGTGGCATTACATGCTCTTTTATAGACTGCATTTGAAATTTTGTCTTTTTGTTTTGTGTTCTTGAAGATTGAATGGAAACAATGATGAAGAATGAAAACAGGCTGTGGTCCATCGTATCTACCCAACATCAGTGGATCCACATTACTGTTACGTCTATGTTCTTGCACTTTCTTTTCCTAACACTTTTTTTTTTTATTTAAAATTTTAATTTTGGAATCAAACCTATTTAAAATTGCTAAAGAGACTTAAGGTGATAACCAGACATTTAATACATTATACAGAGAAAAGTATCGGGACACACCTCCTAATCATTAGGTTCAGGTGTTTTAGCACATAGCCTTGGAGCCTCGATAGACAAACACTGGCAGTAGAATGGGTCACACTGATGAGTTCTGTGACTTTAAACGTGACACTCTCATAGGATGCCATCTCTGTCACAAGTCAGTGTGTGAAGTTTCTGTCCTGCTAGATCTGTCCCTGTCCACTATAAGTGCTGTTATTGTGAAATGGAAGAGCCTAGGAGCAACAGCAGCTCAGCCCCAAAGCAGTAGACCATGCAAAATCACAGAGTGGGACAAATGCATGCTGAAGTGCATAGTACCTATCCTCTGTTGAATCACTCACTAAAGAGTTAGGCTTAGAGTGGAAGCAACATCAGCAAAAGATCTAGGCATCCATGGCCGAGCAACTACACATAAGCCGAAGATCAAAATCCACAATGCCAAATGGGGTAGGGGTGGGGCTGTAAAACATGCTGCCTGTGGACTCTGGAGCAGTGGAAATGCATTCTGTGGAGTGATGAATCACGCTTTACTATCTGTCAGTCTGATGGACGAGTCTGGGTTTGGCGAATGCCAGGAGAACATTACCTGCCCGACTGCACAGTGCCAACTGTAAAGTTTGGTGGAGGAGGGATAATTATATGGTGTTGTTTTTCAGAGGTTGCTCTAATGCAACGTCATAAAAGCTCTTGTAGGTGTAACGTGTGTGTGTTCCAATACTTTTGTCCGTATAGTGTATGTTTTATTTTATTTCATTTAAATCATTACATCTTTGACATTTTTTATTTTTGTAGTTATTTCTGAGCATTACTAATGGTAATATGTTTACTATGATAATTAGTAATCAGTAATAATTATCAGTAGTTGTAGTAGAGGCATTATTAGTAGTAATATCAGTGGTGGAGGCTTCAATAATTTCCAATTTTAACATCTGTTTTATGACACTAACAAACCTAGAAGCATTATGGCCCAGACCCTAAAGCTAACAGTAGTCTGTAAAACTGCAAGATGTAAAGTCAAGAACATGTTAATTAAATGTCTTGCAAGCTTAAAATGTCTTTGTTTTAACCAAACCCAGAGAGTAAAAGTGAAAGTAAACAACTTTTTTACAGTCCTACAACCACTGGGAGCTTGTTTAACACATTTTATGATCAACATCTTGATTTTAATAGATTTTCCTAGGCATTTATTCGTTTAATAGAGTCTGTCTCATTTATGCAGTTTTCTGTGTAATATCTTCTAAATTTGTGAAGTTTGTACTCTTGTTATGACACAAACTGCTGAAGTTGCTAAAAAAACTACACATAATGCTCTTGCTGATGGTTTTATTTAAGCCAACTTCATACTAATCATTGCTGTGTTTACACTTTGTATTGCCTCTGTTATTTATTTATTTATTTTTTATTGTTGGTTAAGCAATAAAGTTGGTGAAGGCACTGCATGTCTCAAATTGCTTTGAATTAAATTGAATTGCATTGTTGTTAGTGCACCGGCTAGACTTAAATATTGCAGTAAGAAAATGTGTGAGAACATCTCACATTGACCAACTGTTATTTTACCTTATTTTAGTGGAAACCAAGCTCTGACATTTGATCTTGTTTTGAAAACTTTGACAATTTGTTATAAGGGGTACGCTAATGTGAGGGATCATAGTTGTAAATATCATTGTGATGTGTGTGAGGACGTCGAATGCAGCCAGAAACCCAAACATGTCAAATATTGTGATGACTGTTCACGCTACTGTAAATCTGACTATTGTTATGACCAACACAAGAAAAAGAAACACAACTATTACTGAGGAGATGGCGTCCTCATGCGATTTGACTAAATACTGTAGATCATGCGGTCGATGTTATCATGCTAGTTGTTGTCAAAAAGCCAAAGCCAAAACCCCACAAGTGTATGTCAGGACTTTGTGTTCACTGCCGTGAAGAATTAATATCAGATACAACACATGGATGTTATATACAGCCGATCAAATTAAAAGAACCAAGTGAGTCTTACTTTGACTTTGAGACACGATTAAGCATGAAGCTAACTTTGTCTGCGCAATCACATTTGACGGTAGAGAGTTCACAGCAGAGGGTTCTGACTGCGTAGAATGACTCCTCAGAGAGTTTAGAAGCCCCAAGTATCAGGGTTACACGTGGTTAGCACACAATGCAGCCGGTTTTGACAATTTCCTATTACTGGAATATTTTTCATCTCCATGTATGACAAAACTTACAAACAGCACTACATAGACTCATACTTGTTCATTCCCATGCGTTTGACTAATACAGCATCAGCGTTAAATCTAACATGTTCAGAGAAGGGGCATTTTCCACACAAATTTAATTTGAAGCAAAATGAGAACTATGTGGAACCATACCCTGACAAGAGTTTTTACGGCTATGACTCAGTGAGTGACAAGGACAGAAAGCAGTTTGACGAGTGGTACAGCACGGCCTCTGGTGGCGTGTTTTACCATGTGAAGCTTGCATTAAGTATCGTGACAAGTTCATTCAGTGTACAAAGCTAGACCCATTTAATTATACAACATTAGTATCATGCTGCATGGCTGTGTACAAGACACATTTTCTACCAAAAGACACACTAGCACTGACACACAACAACGCGTACATTAACCAACACAAGACATTCTCAAATGTTTCAACTGAATGGCTTGAGTATGTTAAGAGTACCAGAGATGTTGATGTGCACCACGCCCTAACTCATGGTGAAATGAATTTTTGCGTGTATTGTGTGGACGGGTATTATAAAAAGGATGGCGTGCGAAAAGCCTTAGAATTTAACGGGTGTATGCATCATGGTCATGAATGTCGTTACTGTCCGAACCAGCCTCATCCAATGTCAAAGGTGTTGCATGGCGAATTGCGAAAAGAGTTTAACACCAAGATGGAGATTCTTGTTCGAGCGTATGGGCTAGATGTGGAAGTAATTTGGGAATGTGAGTGGGCCAAAGCTAAGAGGGATGATTTGGGTGTAAGCTGCGTTCATGTCTAACTACGCACCGCCTGAAAGCTTGAAAACAAGAGATGTGCTCTTTGGTGGCAGAACCAACGCATATAAGCTGTATTACAAAGCAAAGGAGGGTGAGAAAATCTGATATTTGGACTTCACTAGTAGTACTCGTTCTGTCAGGCTAGAAAGAAATACCCCGTCGGTCATCCTCAAATATTTGGTTATTGTTATTATTGTTATTAATATTATTATGTTATATTGTTATTAAACAGGTTGTGGGGTTTAACACTTTTCATTTGTGTCTGATGCCACAGCGTTGATTCAGCGGTGCTATTCTGCCGGAGACAGCTGCCCAACACATGACATTAATGTGTTTCTCTGTGCTTTTACAACAGCGCCGCTCGTCTAGAACTGTACAATCTGATGGATGACAGTATTATTTTTGTTTCTCGTGAAGGGGATTGGGAACCACCTCTGGGACCCTACTTGTGATTGGAGAGACGAAATTGGTAGTGACAATTACATTACAGAGTTCTGCTCGGGAGGGCCCAATGCGGTTATCGCACAGCAACCGGTAAAACATGTATGAAAGCAAAAGGTATCACACTAAACTCTGACAATTCAAAAGTCATTAGACTCGACACACTGATTGATCTTGTAGATCATTATGTGGTCAATCGCGACAGTAGTCGACACATACTGGCTCATGCAGACGGCATCGTAAGAAATAAAAAGAACCTCACGCTGAAAAACAAGTCAGTGGTGAAATGCTTTAAAGTCGTATACAACAAACAGGTCCTGTTGTCTGATTTTTCGACACTCCCTTATGGATACTAAAAGTGTCCCTCACTATCATGGGGTGCAAGATGTTGAAGGGTGTGATTTTAGATTACAACATCCTTTTTCTTGTGTAATAAGTGGACCATCAAATTCTGGAAAAAACATTTTTTCTGTAAAACAGTTGATTGAACGTGCTGATGAGTTGGTTTCAAAGAAAATAGAAAACATGGTATACATTTAAGATTGTTGGCAGCCCCTTTATGATGAAATGTTAAAACTAAGAAATATTAATTTTGTTCAAGGGATACCAACAACCCTAAATGATGACACACTTCTGCCACTTACCAGAAATAATTTGTAATTATTGATGATGTTATGAATGATGCTAGCAATAATGCCGAGGTGGAAAAGGTATTTACACAGTATGTACATCATCGAAATTTAAGTGCCATTTACCTAACACAGAATTTATTTTTTCAAGGAAAGTCTAGTAGGACAATTAGTTTGAACACCTTATATTGTTAAAAATCCTCAAGACAACAATCAGGTCAGTGTATTAGGTAGACAGATGAACCCTGGTAATACAAAGTTTTTTTCATGGAGTGCTTTCAAAATGCTGTAAGTAAACCATTCGGTCATCTTGTGATTGATTATAAAGCAAGACTTTCGTCTCAGAACGAATGTTTTCAAACAGTCCTGTTGTTTACATCCAGAAAAAACACAGCTAGATCAATATCTCTGACAGACTATATAGAAACCTGCCACCTCTCAAACTTTTATTTAAAGCTAAGCCGGCACAGAAACGCGTTATTTTGCAAGCAGTGTCTAATTGACTTATTTTAACTCTGTGTGAATTGGCTCTTAACATACTTAACGGTACCATACCTCTCACATCGACACAATATTGTGTGTTAAAGAAGAAGAAGTCTGAAATTCTATTTTTATGCTGATAAAAAGATTGGTGTTTCACGAAAAAAGAAAGTAATTAATCAGAAAGGGGACTTTCTTCTACCATTGTTAAGTATTGCTTTACCGTTTATAACAAGTTTTATAACAAACAAATAAACTGAAGTGATGGAGTACGCTGAAAAAATGTTTTTGGTACCGCAACACCAGTTGGATAAGTTAAAGAGCGAGAACTCGCGGGGGACTATCAGACAAATTGTAGAAAATGACTTGGATGTGTCTATTAGAAATATTTTGGGTAAGAATGATCTTGACGCTCATGAGAAAGCCAAGCTTTATGCTGCTGTTTTGCAGAGATATTTGACCATTGCTAAACAGGGGGATATGGAGACCAACACTTTAACATTGTCATTACCACCTGCAGATAATGTTAATAAGGATGATGTAATCATTGATGTTCTTAGAAATGTACCCTCACGAAGCAAGAGGAATGTTCAGTATGTTTGAGATAAAATGTCTAAATCAAAAGATGTGTCTTCTTGGAATGAATCCGGAGAATTTGTCTTGCATGGAAATCCAGTCCCTGGGTCACATATTCTGGTGAAAAGTATCACAGCACCGCACAGGGTTAGCGATGATCGTAGATTGCCGGGTTGGGATGAGTTTCTAGAGGCTTTTGGAGTTCTAAATATACCTCTTTCTACCATACCAAACTAGCATGTAAGACAAAAATTATTTTGTTAAAAAATAAAAAGTCTGTTGGTTATGCTACGACAAAAGACATTTTGCAAACACTTGGTAAGAGTGTTGAAACCCCAGCATCATTCTAGACAGAAGCGTTCTTAACCATTCTAATTTTTTTTTTTTGTTTGTTTTTTTGATTGTTTATGTATTTAATTTATCTGTTTAACAAACACACACACACACACACACACACACACATATATATATGTTACATATTTGTAAATAAATGACTCTGAGTTGAAATTCTTTGTTTTATTTGTTTTTGTTTATCAACCATTACATCACATAGGGACACAATCATACAATAAACATAAGCCCTGTTTGAACATGCTGCACACATTTAAACATTCTGTTCTTACAAACACACGGATAAATTTTTTTCACAAAAGTTGAAACCATATTGTCATTTTTTATTAAATCAAAACCATGTTTAGACATCACTTCTTCATAGCATGTCCCATTGGCCATGTGGTGTAGAAAAAACACACAGTGTTGACCACAAGTGGTTGATGTAAAATCTTGTACTTATCTCGTTGAATACTGTGTGTGTCATTTCCAAAACTGTCGACAAAACACCCAACACGATCTGCACTTGCAAGCCAATGTTCTCCGGTGAGATCAGATGTATGTGTATTAATAATGGCCATTGTAAGTAATTTCCTTAAGATGTTTGTTGGTAAATGGTTGCATGCTAACACACCAAGAAAATGTGTGTTGACTGCTACTTTGTCCATGACAGCGGTCAGCTCTAATGTATTCATTAGTAAAAATCCACTAAAACCTGTCTTCGGTTAAACACTTCGATAATACTGTCAAAAACTGCATATACAATCAAATTTATGGTGTGTGGAAGGGGTTGCCTGAAATGCGCTTCCAATCTTATATTTCCCGATTTGACCAAAGACACATGTTGGCCGCATTCAAACAGAGTGTAGCTCTGTAGGAAATTTGTCCTATCAACAGGTAACGCCTGTTTTTTCAGATGCATTCCAGATGCTAGAGCTAACTGAGACACCCAGGCACCTTTCAAATCGATCGGTTTTGCCAGTTTTGTTCTATAATTAGAAATTTGATTATCAGGGTATACAGCCATAGATTAATTGCATGGCAAAGTAATACAAAATCCATTGTCATCCATGTTTGGTCGTTTGTGGTAATGAACACATTCGCAATGTGATACATCTTTTAAGGTTTTTGTATGTCCACTACATAATTTTCAGGAACCCAGCTGTTGAATTTGGATGGCCAAGCCAACCATTTCACTAAAACCAGTGTTTTTTTCCCTGTTTTCTAAAATCTTTTCAACTTTGAATGTTTTATTTCCAGGCACATTTATTTTTTGCAACTCTTGTTCATAGAAACAGCCTTGTATAATATCACCATCATAATCTTTCAATCTATAAATGGGTGGTTGTCGAAGGATGCGGTCTGATACAGTGAAAAATTCATGTGTATAGTTCTCCTCATACCCCTTTGTAAAGGGATCCCTGACTTTAGATATTCGCACAACATCACCAATCTTATACTTAAATATATTTTCCTTGTCTAGTTTGTTTCTCACACCATACAGTGTTTTAAAAACGATTCATTTTCACTGGTTACATTGATAGGCTTCATTTTTATACTCCTATGATAACTGTTGTACCCGCACACTATGTCTTGTAAAACATTAACATACCTTTTGGAATTTATAGCCGTTAGATATCGCCACATACAGCTTTTTAGAGTTCTATTAAAACGCTCTACGACACTAGCCTTTAGTTCACTACCTGTAGCAAAATGCATAATTTTGTTTTTTGATTCCAGGTTTTGAAAATGTTTGTTGAAAAATTCTTTACCTCTGTCACTTTTGAGGCACTCTACCTTCTGCTAGTATGGATGCAAACGCATCAGCGCCTTCCAGCCCTGACTTATTTTTTAACAAACGGACCCGTGCATATTTGCTTAACACATCAATACATGTCAACGTATATTTATAACCATCGTTTTCCTTAGAATATGCATTCATATCAACAAGATCGGCTTGGAATTGTGAGTCAATACCATATACCATAACCATGTTTCTCTTGTAATTATGCCGTATGGCTTTGTGAAGCATGTATTCATCTGACACTGATTTGACAACATCCATTTGATTCTTGATTTTGTAATCACTTAGCATCAACATCATGCACGCTACTAAAGAGTCTAAAATCAACCACACAATCCTCAATACATTTATACAACAAGTTTGTCCATTCGTAGTTCACACGGTGTTTCAACACATTGGTCCGACAGACCCTGGAATCCCTGGAATTTGTCTTAAACAGTACTGCTAGTCTTTGAACCCATTTGCCAACAATCAATGGTGTCAGCGACAAATTGTCCAGATAGGTGATCAACCAGATTTTCTCTTATTTCCTGCAACTTTTCCACAATGTATGGCTCTCTCCGTAATTCACAGCCCACTGTTTCAGCACACCCTTATTCCAAAACACTTCAGAAGACCAGCTATGGCAGGTTTCAATCCAGACGTGGACAATGTCTATGTTATATAATCATAGTATTTTTCAAAGAAGAAGATATCCGGCTCAAACAGACATGAATGTTGAAGTTGACTGGTTTGGTCCACTTCACAAGACACGTTTCCTTCAGTTTGTTGTTTATGATATGTTGTAAGACTAAAACGACAGCAGACTTTATAAGTTTTAAGCCTGTAGCACATACTCGGCCATCCACATCTTCGGTTGGTGTGGGTATAGGCATGCATTCAGGAGCCACGACGAGTGTTTCATCATCTACTGTGCATGCTGGTACCGGTGAACAAAACGGTATATGCAGGAAAGTCATATTCACATGTGCAAAATCTTCACACAAATGATCTAACCAGTTGTTGTCTGAAGTGTTGGATAGTGTTGGCTGATCGCCGCTGCACGCTGTATCGCTGTCTGTGTTGGTATCGCTGAAATGCTCTGCGAAGCTGTAGTCTGGTGTCACGTTGACCGCTGCTGGTTCGTCATGGCTGTAGTTCACAGGACCACTGGCTGTGTCGAGGGGTGCATAATCAATGTCCGAAACCTGATAATCTTCAACAAACCCGTTGTCAGTTTTTCTATACCATACAAGACCACAAGTGCCGGGGTGGGCTGATGGATGAAAATCCTCAAACATGTTGGCTTGAATGCTGAGAAACTGAAGCTGTATGCCTCGATATGGATGGGGGACCCTTTAAACAGACGTTGTGGAGGGCGGTGATTCTGTTTGACCATCCCCACAAATGTCATAAGCCAGAGAATCAAAGAGGTTAATCTTAACACCCCTGAAACACTTGCGAGACAGGCAACGAAATGCCTCGCAATACTGTCTCTTCCTCAGTGCAAATCCCAATTTGGTATCATAACCACTAGAATTGACAGTCGGCGTTGCTGTAGAAACGCTAAGAATGGTCTGATTTACACTTGCAGAAGACATTTTGCAGCAATAGTCATGCAATCCACCAGTGAGAAAAATGCTTAAATACAATATATTTAAGCCACACCCTGCTCCTCCTACAACATTGTTGGTAGAGGGGGTGGGGGGGAGGGGGGTGTCGTAAAACACCCACCCCAGGCAGACCTGTCCCTCAAACTGGTCTGTCACAGAGAGGGGAGTTATAAATCGGGCCGGTCAAAGAGGGGTCATAAAATAACCTGGCTATCAAAACTGACATGCCTGTCACACAGGGGTCATAAATCAGGGTCATAAATTAGGGTCATAAATCATACATTTGAAAGACAGTGTAGGATACATACTACTGAGACATCTTAGACTCACTTTGTGTTCTTCAAACTAGAAAATATCAACCATTTATTTAAATATTACTAACTTTTTGCTATAATCATTTTTATTTCTATTTATGTTAATATCACATGATTATTTATGGTAACTATTTATTCAGTCAAAAATAATTTAAAACAATTTGCTTAGGTGTCTGAGACTGTTACACAGTATTGTTTAAGAATAAGGAAATAAAAAGGCTCTCAAAACACTTTGGAATTAAATCACAGCACATAAAACACACATTGACCTGAGATGAGGAAAAGCAGAAAAATCCACTTCTGATCCATTTCTGAAAGAAAAACAGAAGAAGGTGAATATTTTCAACAGACATTTAGCTTCATGCGGACACTTTAGTACAAAATACAACAACTATACATGATTTTTCTGAGCTCTTTCGTCTAGACTTTCACTCCTGTGTAGCGTACTTGGCTATTTTTAATTTAAAAACTGAGCTGAACTTTCTGAACAAAGCAGAACTTTGTTCTACTTCAGGGACAAACAGTTTCATCAGGCGTCAGGACGTCTGGAAGAGGAACCAATAGTAAATTAATGGCTGAGTGCACTTCTCCCAACCCCCATATCTGCTCTCAACTCAGAACCATTCTACTTTTGACCCAGAGGTCTGGAGACCCTTTTGACTGACACTTTAAGTGCGACATCAAAAGGAACCTCATGCCACCATTTTTAAACATCCTGAGGAGACTTTAGACCTAACCTGAATAAATGCTGGATAGAAAATAAGTTATGACTTTTTGGAAATTCCTTCCCCCCTCTCACACATACACACATCTCATCCCCCCACAAAGAAAGAGACCTGGGCTTAGAACAGATAAGTTTGTCTAAGACGGCATCACTAATCAACCTGGGGTGAGGGATTGTTGAGACCTCACGAGTCCCTTAGCAGACACTTTAGAAATTCTTTTAAATTCCTAAATTCCTTTAGCACTTTGCTACAGACTGAACTTTAAAACTCTGCTTCATTCTGTAGTCTCTGGCAAACTATGAAACATCAGTCTTTGATTAAATGTTAAATCAAATGATTCTCTTTTAATATATATATATATATATATATGCTTTTCCTTTGCTTTTCTTTCAAGTCTTATAAGGTTTGTAGCTTGAGTGAATATATATATATATATATATATATTCAGTGTAGAGTTTGTACCAGCATATCTACAGAAATGGTGAAAAATGGTGATAATGTACTCATTTATTTTACTCTGAGTTATTCTGTAACTTTTCATTTAATCATTGCGTAGAAATGTTAGTGATTTAATACTAACTTGAACTATGTTATTTTGAAAAATTATTTCCTCTCCTTAGTAGTGTCCCTTGCATGTAGGTTTATGTAATCTTGTAAGCTGTATGCTCCATAGTTACAATAGTCACTAAGGAAACAGTATTTTTTTCTATATGAAATTGAATGCTTATTATATTCCTTTACATAAATCTTAACCACACTCAGATACTCTAAAGTACCGTGTGATGAAACTTGAGCAAACCAGAAGACAAATAAATTGCATATTCATTATATGAAACCAAACAAAACCAACAAAAACCTTTTCCTGCCTTAGCTCCACCTTAGCTCTGCCTCTCAAAGGTCTTCTTTTAAAACAAAAACAGGAAGTCTGAGCCAGTTGAATGAAGGGAGTGAGACAGCCAACATGTAACCACAAAGAAATGACAACAAGAGAAGCCCGCTCTCTTTTCCTTTTTGCACTTTTAGTCTGCAGATTTGTTTTTGTTTCATTTCTTCTTTGTGTAGTTTGTATTCTTTTCATTCACTCTGTAATCCTGAAATGTTGGTTACTGCACTGTTGAATAGCTTCATCTAGCTGCATTTGTTTGCAAGCTTCGTCGATTCATTTTGAAAGTCTAATTGGCAACAATAGGTCACTATGAACATAGTTTAAGAACAGAAACAGAAATAAAACACAGTGATGACTGAAATCCATGTGAAGAGTCTGCTCCAGCAACCCCCGCATAAGGCTGTGGGGGACAACTTCACCAAGTAACCCCTGCAAGCCAGCCGCTGTCCTCTCCAGTGGACAACATACCATTTTGGTCTGTTTAGAAGTGTTGTGCCTGGGGTAACTCTGCAGAAAGTTGGCAACCTCTGCACACTATGCGCCTCAGCATCCGCTGACCCCGCTCTGTCATTTTACGTGGCTGACCACTTCGGGGATTAGTTGCTGTCATTCCCAATCGCTTCCACTTTGTTGTAATGCTACTGACAGTTGACTGTGGAATATTTAATAGCGAGGAAATTTCATGACTGGACTTGTTGCACAGGTGGCATCCTATCACGGCACCACACTGGAATTCACAGAGCTCCTGAGAGTGACCCATTCTTTCGCTAATGTTTGTAGAAGCAGTCTGCATTGTTCTTTTTCTCCTCTTCATGCACTTTTATTTGCTTGTTCTTACCCCTGACTCTCCCATCTGTGCATATCCTGATAACTAATGCTCTCTGAAACAGAAAACAGGTTATTGTTTCAGAGCCACAGATGTCATAACATACTTTGCATGAAGTGCTGTCAACATATGGTCAATAGCTATGTGACCCATTGTCCCTTAATTTCACCATTAGACATGTACAATATTTTAACATTGCCATTTTATATTGTTTAGGAAACCTAGAGATCCATATTTTTCAAATGTTTTTATTTAATGCATCCACATATTAAGAGGATGTCCATATACAGCACTAATGAACCATGACTATTACAGCTAGGCCATTAGTTCAGGGCATAAATGATAAAACTTGGTCAAAACTAGAAAGAAAACTCTACAGTAATGATTATTTCTGTTAGTGCACCTGCAATGGGATTCTATTAGTATGTTTCCACTAAGATGACATCAATTTACATGAACATTTGTTGGGTGTTCTATATTAAACACTTTTCAGGCACTCACACACTTTTCACTAAAGCGCCCTGGTACAACTGTTTTCCGATCTGATCTGAGGTTCCCCACCGATAAACAAGCTGTCTTTTTGCACACGGAAATACCAGTGCTATGTTTGTTTAAGGAAAGTCCCCATATTTTGCATGTGTTTACACTCAGTGTGGACAAAGAGGTGTCTATGACATCATCATTTGCAAATATACTGAGTGTCTACTAATCAACATATTTAAAGTGAGGTGGATGGTGAAAACTTTTATGTGTACATTTTACCTCAGAATCTGGTTGCAATCAAAAGTCTGTTCAACTATTACATTCCTTTTGAGTTTTTTGCTCAACGTTAATTAAGAACCAAATGCTGATCAGTTGGTCTCTTGTATGAAACACATAGGTTTATGTTACTGGACTATTCAATCTTTTTGTTCACACTTTTTTGATGGTTCACTATGATTCAGAGACTGGTTTCTCCAAGTTTATTAGAACTAGATTCAGGATTTTAGTTAGAGAGACATCAACAAAATTATTGACAGCTTTTGAATCGAAAAGCTTTGAACCTTTTTTTGGACTCTTGCCCCTATGATAGGGCCACCGTGAGAAAGCACCCAGTCCTCTTGGGAGGTTGTGCTAAGTCCATTACAGATCCCCCTTTCTACCATAGACCCCGGCTCTTCCCTTACTTGGAAATGGTCAGGTTGCCCACAGTAGAGCCACCACCCCTCTCACATACAAGCCTCTCACTCTGTCAAGAAAGACAGGTGGCCCAACTTCATAGGTTGCTCAGGCAACTCAGGGGGTGCAGGAAACAGGGGAGTGTTCTGAGATGGGTTCCTACTGCAACGACCCCCGGCTTCCGTTCCAGGTGTTCCATTCGCAGATGGTTGTGTAACTTAAGAGCCTGCTTGATGAGTTCTTTGAGAGATTCCAGGCTGTCTCGGGTGACCAAATCACTATTCAGTTTGTTACTAAGGTTAGGTTGAAACATGGCCATTAGGGCCTTAGCATCTCACCTGCTCTCAGCAGCAGGGGAATAGAAATCAATAGCATATTCCATAATTGAGCACTTTCTCTTCCTGAGGCAGAGATATTTCTCCACAAAATGGGTGATTGAAGGTATGCTGCATGGGTGCCATAAACAGCTCTGAGGAGGAACATGTGATGGCCTTATTTTCCCACCCAGAAGTAGCTATGGCAAGCGCTTGACCAGATGATGAATGCTACTTTAGAGCGTTCAGTGGGAAATCTCAAGGGCTGTTGCCAGATTCAGCTTCATAACTCAAACATCAAGCTGATGGGATCTCAGGAAAGGGGTATCCAAAAGAGCTGGAGTCTTCACCAGTTGGACTTGGACATTGGGCTTGCCAGATTTATTGTCCACTGAGAACAACTACTGTTAAAAAAAATATGTTTTCTTTCCTTTAAGCGATATCACTGCACATTAACTAAAGCAATTTAAAAATAAGTAAATAAATAACTAATCATATAAATCAACACAACACCTACGCTTACTCCTAAACCTAACCCTAACCCTTAGAAAGTGTCATAAAATGCTGTTCAAACCACGAGAACAGAGCATAAGTGGCTGTCGCAAAAGCAACCCTTTAGCATTCTGTTTAACAATGAGTAACAACTAAAAACAAAGGAAAATAAACAGAAAACTAGAAATTCAAACAAAATAAACCAGTTCCCAACACTGCTGGAAACCAAATAATACCTGCTCTGCGGTGGTCCTATGGGGGTCTTGACTTTTGAAGCACAATAAAAGGGGGCTAACAAATTATGCACAAAAATCTGTAACTGTAGAACAAAAAAGTGCATCTATATGCTAAGTTGAGCTAATACCATGGACAAAGAGTACAGATATATTAAGGTGTACTTCATGAAGTGGCCATTCAGTGTATGTTTCAAGGATATTGAAGGAAAAATCAGAACATCAAAATAACGCATGTGGACTTACTTATTGTGAATTGTTTTAGACTGTCATGGTGATGAGAACCATGAGTGCCACGAGTAGTGGCAGAAGTCTCTTGACTGAGCATTAAATGGCAGTGAGCGCCACGGGTAGCATATGTAGGTTATGACCATTAGGCTGCCACAAGAAGCCTTGTGCAGACTCATTTCCTACTCCTTCGTCAACATATGCACTGGACTCACCTTTAATCAAAGTACAATCATCTGATAGGTGCTAATTTGTTTACCCTCATTGAAAATAGATGCTGAGCCAGGACCTATGCTAATTACATGACATTCCATCATTGCACTATTATAAAGAACTGCTCTCTCAACTATTGAACACATACATGTTTTTATTCATTAAAGCCATTTATCTGGGCAACAAATATGGTTTTTCTTGACACCATTAAATATTACAATGAACCCAAACTTGCATTAATGCAGTAAAACCCTACTCTGGTCCTCTGTTGCCTGAGGGCATTGTTTCAGTTTTTGCATATCTTCCTAAATTCACCTTTAAAGCCACTTCAGCAACTTCAGCATCTGTAAACTCTTAAAATGTGTCACAGATGTGGACTAAATGAAGAATGATGGGTTTCTGGCTCGATGGGTCAGTCCTTAGTGATTTCCTGTTCAGTAATCAATTGCACACAAAATGTAGACAGACACATGAATCCACCAATTACACTTATTACTCTGGATATAAGACACATTCTCATGAGTAGATGGAATCAAAAAGACAGATTCTACAGATTCCACAGGAAATGTTTTAACTATATTTCTGCGCTATATTATCAACATACAGAAACATCGAATTTGACGCACAGGTGACTTTGTTGACCTCAGAGGCCTATAAAGGAAACAGTGCTAACACTCATCTCTGATAATGAGGTGCTTTTTTTGTTTTGAAAATTAACATGGGTCATTTTGCATGAATTTGTAATGCGAAGAGATTTACATATCCTCTTCACTGGTCAAATAAATACATTTACTGCCACTGTCGCTGATGATGGGAACAATACAATAATGAATGATGAAACAATACAAGACTGTCATGGCATCTGTCTGGGAATACACGTAGAAGAGCTGGAGCCTGAAGGTATAAAGAGGTGAGATACTGTATGTGAACACAACGTGAGTTGGAGAGGGGCAGAACCGCATCACAGGGGAGAAATTATATACATTGGAGAAAGAAGAACATTTTCCTGTAGGATTCTTTATCATTCACATTAGTAGGGAGTAGAGCTCTTCTAAGTCGTTCTGTTTTCAATGATATTTGTGAAATTTGATTAACATCTTAAGTTTGATCTAAACATCTGGGTGATGAAATACATTTGTCTCTCAGAAATGGATCAGAAATGGACTTCAGTCTTCTTCCTTCTCTCAGGTCAGTGTGCACTTCATTTCAATTAAGAAATCCATTTACTCTAATAGTTTGCATGTCTGTACAGATTAAGGGAACTAAAAAGATGTTTAACACTTTTTTATTTTTAAAATTAGTTTTAGAATCAAACCTATTGAGAATTGCTATAGAGACTTAAGGTGATATCCAGACATTAAATACATTATGTAGAGAAAAGTATTGGGACACACCTCCTAATTATCAACTTAAGGTGTTTTAGCACATAGCCTTGGAGTCTCGATAGACAAACACTGGCAGTAGAACGGGTGATACCGATGAGCTCTGTGACTTTAAACACGGCACTGTCATAAGTCAGATTGTGAAATTTCTGTCCTGCTAGATCTGTCCCTGTCCACTATAAGTGCTGTTATTGTGAAATGGAAGAACCTAGGAGCAACAACAGCTCAGCCCCAAAGCAATGGACCATGCAAAATCACTGGCGAGTGGGGCTGGCGAGTGCTGAAGTGCGTAATACCTATCCTCTGTTGAGTCACTCACTAAAGAGTTATGGTTAGGGTCAGAAGAGTGGAAGCAACATCCGCAAAAGAACTGTGCATCCATCGCCAAGCAGCTACACATAAGTCGAAGATCAAAATGCACAATCTTGGGTTTGGTGAATGCCAGCAGAATGTTACTTGCCTGACTGCACTGTGCCCACTGTAAAGCTTGGTGGAGGAGGGATAATGCTATGGGGTTGTTTTTCAGGGGTTGGCCTAGAACATAAACATATATAGAAACATCAAATTTGATGCTCAGGAGACTTTGTTGACCCAAGAGGCCTACAAAGGAAACAGTGATAACATTCATCTCTGATAATGAGGTGCTATTTGTTATGAAAATCAACCTTGGTCATTTTGCATCTGTGTCATGCAAAGAGCTGGTCAAAACATTTACTGGAACTGCCACAGTCCCTGCTGATGGGAACAATACAATAATGAATGATGAAACAATACAAGACTGTCATGGCATCTGTCTGGGAATACACGTAGAAGAGCTGGAGCCTGAAGGTATAAAGAGATGAGATACTGTATATGAACACAATGTGAGTTGGAGAGGGGCAGAAACGCATCACGGGGGAGAAATTATATACATTGGAGAAAGAAGAACATTTTCCTGTAGGATTCTTTATCATTCACATTTATAGCGTGAGGAAAGCTCTTCTAAGTCGTTCTGTTTTCCTTACATGATGTAACTGTTATGGTGCGCCAAAGTTGTGAAATTAGAATAACATCTCAAGTTTGATCTAAACATCTGAGTGATGAAATACACTTGTCTCTCAGAAATGGATCAGAAATGGATTTCAGTCTTCTTCCTTCTCTCAGGTCAGTGTGCACTTTGTCTCTACTAAGAGATTACTTTATTCTAACTAGAAACCAATGAATGTGTCTGGAAGATGGTTCCTTATAGCTGTCTTCTTCAGCCAGTATCTACTTCTTATCATTTATGTGTTTATGGACAACACCTGTAAGAGATGCTTGTGTGTTTGTATTGTAGGTGTTTCAGGTGTAAGTTTGCATAGGAGCATTTTGAGCAGTGCCTAATTATTTGTGTAAATATATATTGCTTATGTTGGAACAAAACTTCATATCTCCAAAATGATAACTTTACAGGAGAAAAAAAAACTTACTTTTAATGTAAGTCAATGGAACCATTCATTTTTTTCCCAGGTCATTTTGGGCTATTTCTTTTGGTCTATTAATCATGAAATATATGGTCAAATTAAAGAGCAACAAGCATTTTCAAATTATGTCAAAACCTGACAAGCAAAAAAATGGAGATACAAGGTTTTATCCTAACAGGGGACAAAAAAGTATTTCTACAAGACATACACCTTATGAAACACAAGCTCTGCTGAATGTAAATAAAAACAAAATGCAATGATATGCAAATCATTTAAACCCTGTATTTCACTGAAAATAGTACAAAGACAACATATCAAATGTTGAAAATGAGATATTGTATTGTTTTTCGAAAAATGTATGCCAATTTTGAATTTGATGCCAACAACACGTTCCAAAAAAGTTGGGACAGGGGCAACTAAAGGCTGGTAAAGTTGTGTAATGCTAAAAAAAAATAAATAAAAAAAAAAAACTAATGGTTATTTGTCAACAGGACATTAAGATGAGTGGGTATAAAAAGGGCATCTCAGAGAGGCTGAGTCTTTCAGAAGTAAAGATGGGGAGGGGGTCACCACTCTGTGAAAGACTACACAATCAAATAGTGCAACAATTCATGAATAACATTTCTCAACCCAAAATAGCAAAGAACTTTTGTGTTTCATCATCTATGGTACATAATATAATTAAAAGATTCAGAGAATCTAGAGAAATCTCTGTATGCAAGGGACACGGCCAAAAAACAGTATTTGCTGGCTATGGTCTTTGGGACCTCAGGCGGTACTGCATTAAAAACAGACATGATTCTGCAGTGGAAATCACTGCATGGACTCTTCTGAAACACTTCTGAAAACCACTGTCTGTAAAATCAGTTTATCACTACATCCACAAATGCAAGTTAAAAATCTAAAACACAAAGAAAAGAACATATATAAACAGGACCCAGAAATGCTGCCACCTTCTCTGGGCCCGAGCTCATTTAAATCATGGACACTGTGTCCTCCGGGCTAAAGACCACTCATCTTGTTATCAGTGCACAGTTCAAAAGCCAGTATTCAGGATGATATAGGGGGCATTTGTTCACATGGCATGGGTGACGTGCACATCTGTGAAGGCACCATTAATGCTGAATGATATATACATGTTTTGTCAACATATGCTGCCATCCAGATGACGTCTTTTTCAAGTAAGGCCTTGATTATTTCAGCAAGACAATGCATGTATTACAACAGCATGGCTCGTGCTAAAGTGACATGCCTGCAGTCCAGATCTGTCACCTATTGAAAATATTTTTAAATGAAAACTACAACAAATGAGACCCTGAGCTGATATCAACTATAGCAATTGGTCTCCTCAGTTCCCAAACACTTACAGAGTGTTGTTAAAAGAAAAGGTGATGAAACACTGTGGCAAACATGTCCCCGTCCCAACATTTTTGGAATGTGTTGTTGGCATCGAATTCAAAATGGGCAGATGTTCTTCAAAAAACAATATAATTTCTCAGTTTATATGTTGTCTTTGTAGTATTTTCCTTTAAAAATATGGTTTAGGGCTCCCGAGTGGCGCAACCGTCTAAGCGTTGGCCCTATCATCAGGAGATCGCGAGTTCGATCTCTGGTGATGCTACAGCCATCCGTAGCCGGGAGTCCGAGAGAGCACAATGGGCCTTGCTCTCTCTGAGTGGGTAGGATGGTCCCTCCCTCTCCCCCCATCACTCAGCGCAATGCTAGTCAGCGCAGGCGTCTGTTAGCTGACGTAACAGATCTGGCGGTTGGCGCTTTCCTCCGAGCGCGTTCGGCTGTCCAATAATGTTGCATGAGTGGCAGTTCGAAAAGAAGTGGTGGTGCTTCACAGGTCTCGGAGGAAGCCTGTGTTAGCCTTCGCCCTCCTAGCGTTCATAGCATCGTGTGATTGGGGGAGTCCTAACTAGCGGGTGGAATTGGAGACGACTAAATTGGGGAGAAAATTGGGTAAAAAAAAAAAAATGGTTTAGATGATTTTTATATCACTACATTCTATTTTTATTTACTTCTGCACAGCATCCCAACATTTTTGAAAATGGATTTGTATATTCATAAGGACCATTTACTAAGCAGTATGCAAAACCTGCAGCTTGTTCCAGTTTGGTCTTGATTTACTACGACCTGCTGTTGAAATGACGTTAATCACAAATTGGCTAATTTGAATACTGGACGTGCTAAAACACAGATTCAAACAGAATGTGTTTGACTGGCTATAAACAGAAAATGAAGTCAATAAATACAAATAAACCTTCACAAACATATGTAGATGAACTAAATGAAAATCAAGGTGACCATGTGTTTGGAATGGAAGGTCCCTCACAAACACAAAATGCCTTGCAATTTTTTTGTCTTTGCATTCAAAATCTTCTATAATATTTATTGCTCTTTTATGCTTTTTAAGTTTATGAATTTCAATTGCTTTATCATGGTATGCTGTTGTTGATGAAATCTACAGACAATAAGTAGAATGAAAACATGAAAAGTTTTTCTTATTTTCCCAACTATTCGGTGCCTCCCAATTCAAATACTACTGTACCTATTATGAATTTATAACGTTTACCTTTTTTTAAAACTAAACTAGTCTTTCTAACATGAATAGTGTACTTTGGGTGAAAATATACTTTATTGCACATATTTTATTAAACAGATATAATTTTTTTTTTTCTAGTTGGCAGTATGTAATTAACACAGCACAAACTATTTAGCACACAGACTCAATTCCTACCTATTTTTACATTTTCATAAATTTTTATATGTAAAAAAAATACATATTTTAGTTAAAAGTTGTACATTTTCCATCTTCTTTGGGGAAATCCTGAGACAGTTTAAGACAATTTCAAATGCCATTGATGATGTTGTAATGGCCTTGCATTTGATTGGCTGTGCTTGTTTATTATTTTTTTTTCTGCACTCTGCTTTCCCTTTCAGCCTTGCTATGGCTGCATAACCTCCTCACTTCTCTTTGTTCATTCCTTTTCTCATCATTTTTAAACTTGAACTCATCAAAACCTCATGTTTTCTGCTTTAATTCTTTCTTTTTATTTCCTTGATTCCTTCTATTATTTGTCTTACTTCCTTTTTTGCTGTCATTCTTTTTTTTACTTTTGTATTCTGTGACTCAACTCATTCTTACAAGTAGTATTTTATGATCATTTCTTGCATTGTGCACATCGTATTTCTAGTTGTCTAAACTGATTATAAAAAACAACATACATACATACATGCATACATACATACATACAGACATTAACCTTTCTTTTGGAAGAGTTAAGGATTTTTTCATATTTTTTCATAGCAATACTGATGTGTGCCACAGAAAAATGCCTGACTTGGCAAATGATGTCATATTAAAAGCATTAAGTTACTGTGACATACACTAACATACACCTGTGTCTTCACCCCAGAAAGTGTCATGACACAAACAAATTGTAAACTTGACATCAAAATTAGGAAATACAAGCTTATATCTAAAGCATTGGTCCTACTTCATATTGTGTCTCTAATTACTGTTTAGTTACATGTTAATAATAAATGCAATTACAATGTGACCACAGTGATTTATTCACTGTAACAGACCGATTACAGTAGTACAGTTTATTTATATACATGTGTATCAATTTCAGTTTTTAATGTAGATAACTGCACCTATTATTACAATCAGAAAAGTCTTTTGGAAAAAAAAAAGTGTGTAATTACATAAGAGAAAATATGCTATTACAACTTTCAAGATGGATGGACACATTTCAACTTGAGAAGTAGAAATGTGTTCATTTACATGAACTGAACTACAGTAATCCATGAAAACATCACAAGTAGTTAGAATATCATTGCATATATTGTTAATGTGTAATGACACAGTTATTAGAGACACTTGATATAATGTAGGACTAATGCTTATGTAGGTTTATGTCCATTGTCCAAAGGGGGTTTATGTATGTTTCCTGTAATTTAGTAGAAGTCCGTGTCTTGTAGTGTAGTCTGATCTGCAGCATTCTGTTATGGGGATATATCAATTAATTTAATATGTCATTAAACTTATCTGCATGTCAGTGCATACATGTATTCTTAATGTGGGAGATCCACTGAAACAGTTTCTGGATTCAGTTTGGGAGGAGTTTGGATCCAGATCTAGCTTGTTTTGGCACAAATCATCCCTGATTTGACCTTTTCTGTGTCGCTCCATTGAAATTGATCTTAAAAATCTTTCGTCTTTCTCATGTTACTCACAGCTATCTATGGTCTGTCTGCATACGTTCCTCATCGGTATCACTTTGTGAATGAGAGTAAAACCTGGACTGAAGCTCAGAGCTACTGCAGACAGACCTACACTGATCTGGCCACCATCAACAACATGGAGGAGATGAAGAAGCTGAATGACACTGTGCAAGATAAATCTGTTAGGGTCTGGATCGGCCTAGAAAAAGTGACCTGGCAGTGGTCTCTGCAAGATGCAACAGTCTACAGAGAAAGACAGTCATACAGTAACTGGACTGCGGGAGAACCAAACAGTAATGCTAAAAAGGAGATGTGTGTGCAGCTGAATGGAGATGGAAGCTGGAATGATGACGACTGTAGCCGTTTATTTCCTTTTGTGTGTTTTGAAGGTAGGAACTTGGAAATGATGACTAATAAGGACATATGGATTACACTGTAAAAAAAAATGGTTGTCAGTTCAACCTATTGAAAAATACTTCATGTGGTAACATACAACTGAACCATCGACCTCTATCACCAGCATCTGTACTGGAAAGTAAATTACCACTGTTGACCATTTTGTTGGACAATAATATAGATGTGTTTCTTTGTACTTAGACAAGAAATGTAAAGCAATTGGATCAAAACTGACTTATAATAGAAGTAATTGACAGTTGATGAATTCTGTCAGTAGATATCAACTCATAGCATGAGACATGAGAGAATGTCAAACAAATCCTGTTCTTCTACAGTGACACTTTATCTTTTTATATTTTAGATGAAATAAACACTTAACAGACTGTCAGTAACTTATCAACAACATATTCTTGATGTAGCAGCAGTGAAAACATTCAGTAGATTATGAACAGACATTTAATGAATTGCCTGAATAAAATTTATTCATAATCTGCTGGATTCAGCTGTTTTTCACTTTATTTGGTGTCTAAATTCATATCTGTAGATGTTTAACCTGAGAGGACACTGAACATGTAATAGATTTAATACAGACCATCAACATCCTCAACAAGCTGTTATAGACACACTGACACCATTCTGTACCTGGAGCTTTACTGGATTAGGATTTGGTTAAGGTTAGGGTTAGGATTAGGGCCATGGGTGAGGGTTAGGATAAAGGCCAAGGTTGAAGTTAAGGATATGGTTAGAATTAGGGCCAAGGTAAGCATTAGGATTAGGTTTTTGGTTGAGATTAAGATTAGGGTTAGGATTAGGGCCAGGGTCAAGTTTAGTATTTGGTTAAGGGTGGGTAAGGTTAGGTTTTGCTCAGTGGAAGTACCATATAAAGTCTAAGTAATGTAACATATTACCAGTACATCTACTTAATGTAAGTAATGCGTCAACAGTGCATCTTCAAAATATTTACCTCAATGTATTCAGATGCTTTACTACTGCTACTTCACTGCTGATTTGCTGATATGTTATGGATATCCTGTTAAGAGTTTTTGTAAGTAATCTAGACCACTTAAAATAAAGTGTTTCCATAATGAAGTATAACTTTTATTTGGGAGTTCAACCATAAACTTGCAACAGCCTTTCGATCTGATTGTAAAGTGATGTTTTAGTTAGATATAGTCATCTCATTACAAGGATATGACTATGTGTCAGTCACATTCTGAGTTGTTCTTGAAAATGTGTTGTGCACTGTTAGGTACCACCTTACTTTAGTATGTTTTTCCTGATTCTATGAAATGGTTTAAAAGTTTAAAAGTTTAAAAGTTTTAAAAGATATTTACTAGACGTAAAAGGGTTTATTACCATGTTAAAACTAATATTAATATATTCTGAAGGATTTTCTGTACAGTTGATGGTGAATATGTGGCAAATTGGGTTATTTACCTTTTTATAACTGAATTTGTTTTCTAAATGTTTTTCTTTTTTTTTCCATTGGTTCATTTGCATCCAAAGTTATGCAGATGTGTTTTATTATGCTGTCTGCATCTCTATGTGCATAGTGATGAAAAATTTATTTAAAATACATGACAAATTTGCTGCTAATATTTTTCAGGAGAAATAAGTAGTTATGTAATTATTAGTGGCATGAAGAACTGGCATGATGCTCAGAGCTACTGCAGAGAGCACTACACTGATCTGGCCAGTGTGAGGAACCAGACTGAGAATGATGAGATAAAGAAGGTAGCCGATGGAAAAACTGTGTGGATCGGCCTGTTCAGAGTCTACTGGAAGTGGTCAGATCAGAGTTACTCCTCATTCCGATACTGGAAGCAAACCCAGCCATATATTTCTAGTGGAAAAGAGAACTGTGCTCATATAGTAATGACTGACGGGGGCTACTGGAATTATGCAAATTGTGAAACAAAGTTTCCATTCATCTGCTCTGAGAGTGAGTTGAATTTTAAAATGTGTTCAATGTTTTTTTTGTGTGTAATTTTAGTTACTTACTTAATTTCACACATTGGGCCATATTTATCAAACTTATCAGAGTAAGAATGCTGGTCTGGGATCAGCTTATATAACACTGATTGGAATTACACGAACTGATGCAAAGTGTTCTTACTTTGCAATGCTTGATAAATACAGGCCATTGTTAGTCAAGCCATGATGCAAATGAACATGTGTACAGGTGGAATATCAAATTGAATTGGACTGAAATATCAACATGAAAAAATCTATTTAGACACATCTACATTATAGAAGAAGAAACATTCATAAATATTCAAAATATTCAAAGACGTAGCTCAACATGTATTGTTAACTTTCAGAGAAAAGTTCTGCATACATATTGATTAAGGAGGCAAAGAGCTGGCAAGAAGCTCAGAGCTACTGCAGAGAACGTTACACAGACCTGGTCAGTGTGAGGAACCACACTGAGAACCAGCAGATATTTGATTTAGCAAAAAATTCAGTTAATAACAGTGTGTGGATTGGCCTGTTTTACGACTCCTGGAAGTGGGCAGATCAGAGTGCCTCCTTGTTCCGATACTGGGCATCAACACAGCCAGATAACTGTGGTGGAAATCAGAACTGCACTGCAGTGTTTATGGCTGAGCAGGGCCAATGGCATGATGTAAACGGCAACAGCCAACTCCCATTTATCTGCCACGCGAGTGAGTTGCATTTCACTTCTTCTATAATTCATGCATTTTATTTACTAATTTCAAGTGCAGTTATGTATTTGAATTTACACGTTATTAGTAAAATAATGTGTCACTGATCATGACTTCAACACACTTAACCTGATTCTGTAAACTGGACTGTGTTAATTATAAATTATACATGAATCCTTTTCCTTTTTCATTTTGTCTCCAGATAAGCTGATCTTGATCAAGCAGAATCTGACCTGGAGAGAAGCTCTAAGATACTGCAGAGATCATCATGTGGATCTGGTCTCAGTTCACTCTGAGGAGATCCAGCTCTGGGTGAAGGAGGTGGCACAGAAAGCCTCCACTCAAGATGTGTGGCTGGGTATGCGGTACACCTGCACTCAGGGTTTCTGGTACTGGGTGAGTGGCTTTTCCGTCTGCTACGAGAACTGGGCTCCAGGTAACGGGACAGGAGGAGAAGACTGCAGCTCTGTAGAGAGAACTGGAGCGGTGCAGTCTAGAGGAGGTCAGCAGTGGGTCAGCCTGTCTGAGGACCAGAAACTCAACTTCATCTGCACCACCTATGAAGATTAGTTACTCTGTGTGTTGGTGTATATCTGAGTGTGTGTAGACTGCATTTAACATTTTGACATATATATATATATATATATATATATATATATATATATATATATATATATATATATATATGATGCTTAACACTTTTTTTTATTGTTTGTGTTTTAGTTTTGGAACTACACCTATTTAGAATTGCTATAGAGACTTAAGGTGATAGCCAGACATTAAATACATTATATAGAATAAAGTATTGGGACACACCTCTTATTTACAACTATATTGTTATGCAATTTATATTATTATTACTATTATTATTTTTATTCATATTTTTCTGCCGTTTCTTTGCCGTGTAACTAGTCCTGCAGCTTTCGAGATATCAACACCCGTTCCAACTCCAGATTGTCCGACCTGATTGTGTGATGTGTGCTTGTATACAACTTTTTGATCGGATGCACGGATTCCGTGTAGCGAGGGAATTTTGCGGAATTTTTTCCCATAGAGAATGAATGGGGTGAACATTTGCATGCTAATCTAAGGCACTTCTCCTTGCCCGATCGACACCGTTTTTGATACACTATCTCAGGGCAGGCCCCCAAGCATGAATCCACTGTCGTTTTGACCCACACTCATCCGTTTGTCGTTTTATTCCCTCTTTCGTCTCTCCCATAGACTTACATTGAGCGGACTGTTGGCAGCATGCCAGACATGATGTCACAATGGCCCGTTAACTCACACACCCATCTAGACTCACGCACAGAGCCCAATGTCTCACGCGCTCCCAGCCTAATGCTCAGCAGTGTCAGCACACATAATGATTGTTTTAAGGTGGAACTACTTTTAAGGTGGAATTGGACTTAGCTAGCACAAGAACTAATCCACCGCCATACTGCCCCGCACTCGTCTTTGTGTCATTTTTTCATCCCTCGTTCCTCTCAGTGAGTCCCATTCGTTTTTGGCACTACTCAAACTCTATTACTTCTTCGCCCAACAGTCACCAAAATGCATGGACTCATTCAGGGCAGGTCCCCAAGCTCTAATCCACAGCCATCCTGACCCACACTCCTCTATTTGTTATTTTTTCATCCTTTGTTCCTCCCATAGAGTTCAATTCATTTTTACCACCACCCAAACTCTATTGCTTCTTTGCCCGACAACCACCGAAATGCATGTACTCACTCAGGGCACATCCCCAAGCTCTAATCCATAGCCATACTGACCCGCACTCCGCTATTTGTCATTTTTCATCCCTCATTCCTTCCTTGAATCCCGTTTATTTTCTTTCGCAACAAGGCCCTAATATGTCTCCTTCTCAACAACCCCCAAAGTACATGTACTCTTTCAGCTCAGGTCTACAAGCTCTAATCCATAGCCATACTGACCCACACTCCTCTATGAGTACCTTTTTCATCCCTCATTCCTCCTATAGAATTCCATAGTAACCGCGGCGCAACCATTCCGCGTTTCCTTCAGGAAATGCACTTTTCTAGATATATATAAGAGTTCAGGTGTTTTAACCAGATTGCTAAGAGGTAGATAAATCTAAACACATAGCCTTGCACTCTTGATAGACAAACACTGGCAGTAGAATGGATCATTGTGATGAGCACTGTGACTTTAAATGTGGCACTGTCATAGGATGCCACCTCTGCCACAAGTCAGGTTGTACAGCATGCCAACAGTGGACTCTGGAGCAGTGGAAATGTATTCTGTGGAGTGATGAATCACGCTTTACTGTCTGTCAGTCGGATGGACGAGTCTGGGTTTGGCAAATTCCAGGAGAACGTTACCTGCCTGACTGCATTGTGCCAGCTGTAAAGTTTAGTGGAGGAGGGATAATACTATAGGGTTGTTTTTCAGGGGTTGGCCTAGAACCCTTAGTTCCAGTGAAGGGAAATCTTAATGCTTCGACAGACCAAGACATTTTGGACAATTGTGTTCTTCCAACTTTGTGGGAACAGTTTGGGGAAGAACATTTTTCTGTTCCAGCATGACTGAGCCCCAGTGCACAAAGCAGCTCCATAAAGGCCTGGCTGGTTGAGTTTGGCTGGAGGAACTTGACTGACCCTCACAGAGCCCTGACCTCAACCCCATCAAACACCTTTAGGATGAACTAGAAAGGGGATTGCGAGCCAGGCCCTCTTGTCCAACATCACTGTCTGACCTCACAAATGCTCTTCTGGGTGAACGGGCAAATATTCCAACAGAGACACTCCAACATCTTGTAGAAAGCTTCCCAGAAGAGTGGAAGCAACTTTAGTCCATATAGTGTATGTTTTAGTGTATGTCATAATTGTATTCTTTTATCTTGATTTTTTCTTTTTGTGTAGTTGTGAGTATTAGTATTGGTATCATGACTATTATGATTGTGATAATTAGTAATCAGTAATAATTATTAGTAGTTGTAGTAGAGATGTTACTAGTAATATTGGTGGTGGATGTTTCTTCAATCATTTCCATTTGTAACATCTGCTTTATGACACTAGCAACCTGGGAGCCAACAGTAGTCTGTAAAACTGCAACATATAAAGTCAAGAACTTTTTAATTAAATATATTCCAACTTAAAATGTTTTTGTTTTAACCAAACCCAGAGAGTAAAAGTGAAACTTTTTTACAGTCCTAGAACCACTTGGATCCTATTTTACATATTTTACGACCAATATGTTGACCACTAGGCATTTGTTGGTCTACTAGAATATATCCTATTTATCCAATGTTCTGTGTAATATCTTGTAAATTTCTACTCATGCAATCCTGTATTTGTGATGTTTCTACTCCTGTTATGACACAAACTGCTGAAGTTACATAATGTTATCACTAATGGTTTTATTCAAGCTAACTTCATACTAATCATTGCTGTGTTTACATTTTTTCTATCGCCTCTGTTTTATTCTTTAAATTCTTGGTTAAGCAATAAAGTTGGTGAAGGTCTTGGCACTGCATGTCTCTAATTGCTTTTCTTTGCATTAAATTGCATTTTTGTCACAGCACCAGCTTTAACCACACTCAGCACCAGAGTTAAAAATTGTAGTAGGAACATTAAACCAGCTGTTATTTCAGCTAATTCTAGTAGAAACCAAGCTCTGACAGTTTGGTCTTGTTTTGAAAACTTTAGCACAGCAATCTGTGAGAATGTCTATCCATGATGAATTGTACTCATGCTGGACTACAAAATACCAGTCTGAAATAGTTTTATTATTAAACCTCTTTGTGATTTAATTCCTCCTGATGCACTTCCACCCCAGGAAACTGATGCTGAACCCCGCATGGCTGCAGGAAGCAGCACTTGCTTCCAAAAAACTCCCATGGTGATGATGCCTCCCCCATCCAGCCTCCTTGGACTAGGCCCAGGCACTGGGTCATTTCTCACTTTTGACCCCAGTGGCAGGTCACTAAGGGGATTGGACCATGGTAGTGGAGAGGTGGAGTTGCTGTCTTTCCCACCTGCTCCTCCTTTGATTGTGGACTATTGTAGGTTGTTTGGGGAGGAACATTAGAAGCATGAAACTGTGTTCTCTCAAAAGTAGAACTGAAAGAAGCTGGCCTTTCAGCCACATGTTCAGAATGATGGGAAGAGAGAAAAAACAACTGTAAAAATGACTGAATATGTAAGATTTCACATATACTTTTGTTTCATACACTGGTATGTGTAAACAAAGCACTTTATATGCTGGCATGATGATCTGAGGCCCTATTATGCCTTAGATTGATATGGATTGATAAGAATATGGACAATGTACTGATTATGCTAGCAGGCACCATTCATTCAATGAGGCTAAGAAGGCAGTTTGATGTATGGCCTATACACTGAAATTCTACCACTAAAAATCTAGTCATATTGGTTTTATGAACCTTAGTCTAACCATCTGAAGTCTATGGGATTTTCTTGATTTTTCCATGTCTTCTTAAATTTGCCTCTAAAGGCACTTGCACATATGATGATACCCATATAGTTCATATCGAAATGCTGTGTTATCTTCGTCACTGCTTTCCAAAACCGTTGCAGCAACTTCACCATCAGTATGAAGTAACTCTTTCCATGTGTCTCCGATGTGGAGTGAATGAAGATTGAAGGGTTTCCGGCCTAATCAGTCAGTCCTTAATGAGTGTTCAGTGGTCAGTTTGACACAGGCATAGACAGACACATGAATCCACCAATTACACATGGTGAAAGGCAGATGACATGTAATTTAATTCTGTCATCATAGCCTCATAACTCTGGAAGTAAATCTTATATAAATTCTCACATTGAGATGGAATTGAAAGACAGACTCCACAGTTTCAGGAAATATGTGTGAACTATATATATAATCGAATTTGTTGCACGTCCGTGTTGGTTGACACCAGAGGCCTAGAAAGGAAACACTGATAACATGTGTCCTTTGCTTTGAAAATCAGCCTGGGTCATTTTGCATGTCTGAATCATGCAAAGAGCTTTACATATCCTCTTCACTGCTGACGGGCTGATGAAACTGATAAAATACTGTCCTGTTATGTCTCTAGGAATACATGTAAAAGAGCTGGAGCGTGGAGATATAAAGAGGTGCTACACCATATGTGAACATAACGTGAGTTGGAGAGGATCAGAAACACATCACAAGAGAAAAAAATATATACACTGGAGAAAAAGAGAGCACTTCCCTCCAGGATTCTTTATCATTCACATTAGTAGTGTGAGTAGAACTCCTCTAAGTCGTTCTGTTTCCTATGATATTTATTACATGGCATAATTGTTACAGTGCAGCAATGTTGTGAAATTAGATTAACATCATAGGTTTGATCCAAACATCTAAGTGATGAAATACATTTGTCTCTCAGAAATGGATCAGAAATGGATTTCAGTCTTCTTCCTTCTCTCAGGTCAGTGTGAACTTTGTCTCAATTAAGAGATTAATTTACTCTTATAGTAAACTAGAAACCAGTGAATAAGCTTAGTATGTGTCTGGAAGATGGTTCCTTACAGCTGCCTTCTTTAACATGTGTATTTATCTATCTACATTTTTGTGTTTATGGACAACACTTGTAAGAGATGCTTGTGTGCTTGAATTGTATGTGTTTCAGGCAGAAGAGTTGGTATAGAAGCATTTTGAGCAGTGTTTAGTTGTCATTTTCTATCTATCTATCTATCTATCTCTCTCTCTCTCTCTCTCTCTCTCTCTCTCTCTCTCTCTCTCTCTCTATCTATCTATATATATATATATATATATATATATATATATACACACACACTTTTTTGTAGTAGATGCTGCAATTCTACTGATGTTGCTATGTGTTCATGGTGTCAAACATTTGGGACTACATTGGTAGCATTTTCCTAGAGGCATAACATAAGTGGTGCTACAAGACACCTTATCAAACACAAGCTCTGTGGAATGGCTACAAGCTCTGGAAGGCAGGCTAAGTTTTTTTGGCATTTTTTTCCAGCCTCAACATTCATGGTTTGGTTGTGACAAAGGGGGTCATGAAATATTTTTAACGTCACCTGCAAACTGGCTAATTTGAATACCCGAGGTTCTAAAACACAGATCCACATAGACTGTTTTATGACTGGTTGTAGACAGAAAGTCACAGGAGGAGACAGATAAGCAGAAAGAAATAATCTTTCTAAGAGCTGAAAGTGGAGGAGACAGCGGGTCCAGTCTGCTAAAAGATGAGTAGACTGGGAAAATCAATGTGAGATCAATAATTACTGACTAATTACTGAATAATTAATGACTCAGGTTATCCTAGACTGTCATGTGATGTTAAAGTAATAAAAAAATAATTAAATTGACAGGTGGCAGCAGTAATACAGTCACTGTACTGGACTGCAGTGGTGAAGAAGGAGCTGAGCCATAAGGCAAAGCTCTCTGTTTACCAATCGGTCAACATCCCAGCCCTCACCTGTGGTCATGAGCTGTGGGTAATGATCGAACGAATGAGATTGCAAATACAAGCAGTGGAAATGAGCTTTCTTTGCAGGGTGGTGGGCTACACTCTACTTGACAGGGTGAGGAGCTCAGTCATCTGGAAGGAGCTCAGAGTAGAGCCGCTACTCCTCCACATTGAGAGGAGTCGGTTGAGGCGGTTCAGGCATCTGATAAGGATGCCCCCTGGACGCCTCTCAGTGAAGGGTTTTTGAGGCTGCTCAGGGGTCCCCCGGAATGAGCTAGAGGAAGTTGAAGGGGACAGCGTTGTCTTTCTCTGCTCTCCCAACTGCTAAATTAAATTAACGGTTAAATATGATGAATGAATGAATTTCCTCTACAAATACAAAGTTGAAAGTATCAAAGGTAAAAGTACTACAAGATTAATTATGACTCTTATTACTATTTTTGTAACAAGACTCGATTTACGTGTAAATACTCGAGTGTCACTCTTGGTAAACCAATCTTTTTAATTGAATATCATTAATTAGTCTAATTGATGTCTATTAAAATTATCATAAGCACCAAACACTGAATGCAAACAATTTCCATTAGGTAGAACTGAGTGGCTCTGAAATAACTTTTTGCAAACAAGCAAAGTTTCAGTTTAAGATTTATTTGGAACTTAGTTACAAGTTTGAGTTTAATGAAAACTTGCTTTAAACTCAGATTCACCAATGAGTTTCCTTTACTAAACTGCATCTGTAGGTCTCTGTTCATAAACATAAACTAGCCCAAACAAATTTACTATTAAATGAAATGTGTTTGTATAAATTCAGAAAAAAAGACACGTCAGTCACAACTGCATATGTGTACATATTTCTATATTGGGGTCTATTTACACCAAGTTAGGTTAGTTCATCATTTATATTGAATAGACTCTCCCCGCTGCTGCACTGATGTTGAACCGTGTGTTGCACTGGGTCTGTATGTCCAACAGGTCAAAACAAGCTCAAAACAAAGTGACCACTGTGCCCTGATTGGTGTTTTTGCTTCACACTTCTTTGGTTTTTACATGTTATGGTTTTATGCGCACATAAACCAAAAGGAATGACAGATTTCGCATCATGTAGTGGAGTAAAAAGTAAGATATTTGATTTTGAAATGGAGTGGAGTGAAAGTAAAAAGTCACCCAAAAGGGAAAAGACTTCAGTAAAGTACAGATACAGTATTAATTACAGTAATTAAGTACAGTAATGAATTACATTTACTTCATTACTGTCCACCACTGGTATCAATCAACATGCCCCATGACAGAAAATATGTTAAATGTATTGAAAAAGAAGAAATAAATCAAATGTGTTAAATGTCATGGCGAAAATGTTTTTGCCAATGTCCAGAAAAAAAAGTTAGTAAATTATGTTTGAATGAAAAATTTGTGAATTATTATATCCAAGCCGTGGTCTGTAATGTGTGAAAAAAAGTTGATTACACTTAATATTAATTTCATTGATATTAATTGTGATAATGTTTGTAGGGAAAATATTTTTTAAGTTTCTTTCAGATGATTAAACATGCATTGGGTCATTTTGTCCCAGGAAAAATATAGCTGCTCCTTACAGCTGAACATAGCAGAAGGAATGTTGTTAGAAAAGTTGGCATTTTCTGTGCTGGTGCAGTGTGAATACTCACATTACATAGACAATTACACCCACTATTACAATCAGAAAAGTCTTTTTTGGAAAAACGGCAGTTCACCCTATTACACATGTGAACTCATAAGAGAAAATACGCTGTTGTCACTATAAAGATAGACTTGTGTAAATACATAAGCAAAAACTGAAGATGATGTGTGTCTTTTTACATGAGCTCTACTACAATAATCCATCTGTAACTGTGAATACATTGCTAGTAGTAACACTGCTGTTGCATGTGTTGTTAATGTGTAACTACACAGTTATTAGAGACAATATAAAGTAGGGCCAATGCTTATGTAGGTTTATGTCCATTGTCATAAAACATTTATGTCAGTATGTAAGTGTCCTGATGATGAACAGTGCCCTAGAGTAAAGTGTTACCTTTGTCTATTATGACAGAATAGTTTGGAAGCATATGGGTAGCAAAATGAAAATGTAATATATAAGAAAACAACATATTCCTATATTTTGTATGAATTTATTAATTTAAATGGCCCTCTCATGGATGCTATTTCGAATACAAAAACATTATATTTCACAATTTTCAGATGTTTGACAGGCGAAAGTCTATGAAAATTATAATGAAATCAGGTCAAAGGCATTTTCAAAAAATAAAAAAATTGCGACAGAATGATCTCATAGGTGAGAATATGTGATTGCAATGAGGAGAGGTGCTGGTTGCCTTTCAACATTTGAATTATGCCAAAAGGCAAATATACAAATGCAATGCCATCTTGCATTTTATTACTGACATGCTTTCATAAAATATGGTAAATCACCTTTTTAAACGATGAAAACAGTCTAAGACATGTCAAGTTTTGCCTGTTTTGCTAAGCATTACTAAGCTCTTTAGATAAATAACCAATCACCGTATTTAACCTACACTGTTAGAAATAAAGGTTCTGTGCTGGTACATTTTTCGTTCTACATGGTACAAACAGTGTAAATGTTCCCTCAAAGGTACAACAGTGGTTTTAAGGACTAATTGTGAACCTTAAATAAGTTTTTCCAGGTGAAAAGTACATATTTATATCTTCTCATAAACTAATGTTTTAAAACAGAACAATAAAATAATAAGCCTGGAGACGAGATGGGGTGTACGGAGTCAATACAAATTAGATAATATAATTTTAATGGATTACGGTACAATTATGTTCCCTGACTAAAGATACTGAGATGTACCCTTGAGGGTACCACCCCTGTGAAAAGAGGGGTCCTGCCCCAGTGACAGTTTAGTACCTTTTTTAATCAGGGTGTATGAGTATCATTCAGTTCATGCAATTAACCGAAGATCTCACATAAAACTATTTTTGTTCTCATCTGTTGTATTGTATTGTGGGGACAAATTATGTATTTGAATTTTTCATGAAACATATCTGCAGATTAGTGCATACATTAATTTCATTAGGTGGGAAATCCACTGGAAGAGTTGCTAGATCCTGTTTTGGATCCAGATCTTCCTTGTTTTGGCACAAATCAAACCCTGATATTTTTGTTTTGCTCCGGTGAAATGCTCCCTAAAAATCCTCCTCTTTCTTATGTTACTCACAGCTATCTATGGTCTGTCTGCATACGTTCCTCATCAGTATATCTTTGTGAATGAGAGTAAAACCTGGACTGAAGCTCAGAGCTACTGCAGACAGACCTACACTGATCTGGCCACCATCAACAACATGGAGGAGATGAAGAAGCTGAATGACACTGTGCAAGATAAATCTGTTAGGGTCTGGATCGGCCTAGAAAAAGTGACCTGGCAGTGGTCTCTGCAAGATGGAACAGTCTACAGAGAAGGACAGTCATACAGCAACTGGAATACGGGAGAACCAAACAGTAAAGCTGGAACGGACGTGTGTGTTCAGATGTATACAGGTGGAAACTGGAATGATGAAGACTGTAGCCGTTTATTTCCTTTCGTGTGTTTTGAAGGTAAGAACTTAAAAATGATGACTGTCATTTCAACCTGTAAATATATTTCATGTGGTAACTTACAATTGAACTACTATTATTCAAAAAATACTTTGATTGAAATAATAAATAGTTTATGTACTTCTTACCACATAAAGTGTTTTTTTATGTTGATCTGACAACCATTTTTATAAATGTATGAATGTATTTGCTGATCACTGGTATGCCTTATTTTAAAATAGCCTTATCCCTGAGAAGTAGCAGCAGGACTTTTTACTGCTGGTTATCACTTTGCATGATCTGTTAGGTAAGACAGGGTAAAATAAACACTCATCTCTATCACCAGCATCTGTATTGGAAAGTACAATACCACTGTTCAATCTCTTATTGGATAATAATATAGACATGTTTCTCTGTACTTAGACAAGAAATGTGAAGAAATTGACTCAAAACGGACTTTTAATAGACGTAATTGGCAGTTGCTAAATTCTTTCAGTAAACATTTCAAATATGTTAATATACAACACAAATTTGAAACTACAGCCATTACACTTCAACGATACATGTCTACATTGAGAATGTCTTTCAAGACCTGTTTTTACAGTTTTTATTCAAGTTTTGCTGCAGCAAGAGAGGGGCAAAACAGTTCTGGTAGCTTCGTTTTCCTTGAAATTTTTATTTTTCTACTGCATTGTCCTGGCTCAACTTGACTTGGCCTGACTCAACTTGAGCCTGATAGCAGCAAGCCAAATGACTGCTGACAAAAAAGAAGAGTTTTGAAAAAACTACATCAGAGTTCAAACAATGAGATTATTATGAGATGACCCTGTCCCCCACAACTTCCTCCAGCTTATTCCCGGGGACCCCAAGCTGCTCCCAGGCCAACCTGGAGATATAATCCCTCCAGCGGGTCCTAGGACGACCCCGGGGTCTTGTCCCGGTAGGCCGTGCCTGGTACACCCCCACCGGGAGGCGTCCAGGGGGCATCCGGATCAGATGCCCAAACCACCTCAGCTGGCTCCTCTCAATGCGGAGGAGTAGCGGCTCTACTCCGAGCTCCTCCCGGATGGCCGTTATGTTTAGATATGTTTTTAGCAATTCTCTCTGACCAGTCAGGCATCGGTAGTGTTTTTATTTGACCTTTTTTATCAGCTCAGCTCGCTTGGAACCTTGACAGGGATAATAACAAAAAAAGTTGTGGGTGCCAGGGACCAACTTTTGCCTATTGGACAACCAAAAAAGGTAAGTAGAGTCGAGTCAAGTCGAGCCGGTACCTCTCAGTGGAAAAGCAAGTTTAGTGTCTATTCATTCAGTAGTAATTGTTGCTGAGAACGAAGCATAATTTTTACTCAACTGAGTAAATTTAATGGTTACTTTCTCCCGGTTTGCATTAACCTTATTTTGCCTTGGTCAAAAGTTGACAAGCTTTCTGTATGTTTTACTTTGTTCATGGTTTCATTTGCATCCAAAAAATATGCGGATGTCATTTGTTATGTAAGCTTCCATATGTGCGTAATAATAAAAAATTTGCTGTTCATGTTTTTCAGAAAGAAAAAGTAGTTATGTATTTATTGATTACATGAAGAGCTGGCATGAAGCTCAGAGCTACTGCAGAAAGAATCACACAGATCTGACCAGCGTGAGGAACCAGGCTGAGAATGACGAGATAAAGAAGGTAGCCAATGGAAAAAATGTTTGGATCGGCCTGTTCAGAGATTTCTGGAAGTGGTCAGATCAGAGTTACTCTTCATTTCAAAACTGGAAGCAAAACCAGCCAGATTATTTTCTTGGAATAGAGAACTGTGCTCATATTGAAATAAATGACGGGGGTCGCTGGAATGATCAAAACTGTGAAAGAAAGTTTCCATTCCTCTGCTCTGAGGGTGAGTTGAACTTTAAAATGTGTGAGATTATTTTGTTGAATGTTCAGTTACTTATTTAATTTAGATCAATTGAAAAGAAATATATATATATATATATATATATATATATATATATATATATATATATATATATATATAAATTTATTTAGACACATATGCAGTATATCAAATGTACATGTTTAACAATATTCAAAATATGTGAAGATGTAGCTCATGGTATATTGTTAAAAACTTTCAGGGAAAAACTCTACATACATGTTGATTAAGGAGGCAAAGACCTGGCGTGAAGCTCAGAGCTACTGCAGAGAACATTACACAGACCTGGTCAGTGTGAGGAACCAGACTGAGAACCAGCAGATATTAGATTTAACAAAAAATCCAGTCAGTAATGATGTGTGGATTGGCCTGTTTTACGACTCCTGGAAGTGGGCAGATCAGAGTGCCTCCTTGTTCCGATACTGGGCATCAACACAGCCAGATAATAATGGTGGAAATCAGAACTGCACTGCAGTGTTTATGGCTGAGCAGGGCCAATGGCATGATTTAAACGGCAACAGCCAACTCCCATTCATCTGCCATCAGAGTGAGTTGCATTTCACTTCTTCTATAATTCATGCATTTTATTTACTAATTTCAAGTGCAGTTATGTATTTGAATTTACACATTATTAGTAAAATAATGTGCCACTGATCATGACTTCAACACACTTTACCTGATTATGTAAACTGGACTGTGATCGAAATTATGCACTGATCCTTTTCTGTTTTCCTTCTGTCTCCAGATAAGCTGATCTTGATCAAGCAGAATCTGACCTGGAGAGAAGCTCTGAGATACTGCAGAGATCATCATGTGGATCTGGTCTCAGTTCACTCTGAGGAGATCCAGCTCTGGGTGAAGGAGGTGGCACAGAAAGCCTCCACTGAACATGTGTGGCTGGGTCTGCGTCACACCTGCACCCTCAGCTTCTGGTACTGGGTGAGTGGAGAGTCTATCTGCTACCAGAACTGGGCTCCAGGTAACGGGACAGGAGAAGAAGACTGCAGCTCTGTAGAGAGAACTGGAGCGGTGCAGTCTAGAGGAGGTCAGCAGTGGGTCAGCCTGCCTGAGGACCAGGAACTCAACTTCATCTGCACCACCTATGAAGGTTAGTTACTCAGTTTGCGAGTATCTGAGTGTCTGTGGCTTTAGATGCTTTTTTATGAACTGCATTTAAAATTTTGCATATTTTATGTTTTTGAAGATGAAATATGAAAACAGGCTGTGGTCCATCATCTGTCCTCAACATCAGTGGATTCACGTTGCTGTCTTGTCTATGTTTGCATTTCTGTACAGATTATGGGAACTAACAAGATGCTTAACACTTTATTTATGTATCTCAAGTTTTGGAACTAAACCTTTTTAGAATTGCTATAGAGATTTAAGGTGATAACCAGACATCAAATATGTTGTATTTTATTCCATTTAAATCATAACATTTTGATTATTTTTTTTTGTTTCTTATTGCTATTTTTGGTAAGATGATTATTATGATAACTAGTAATCAATAGTAATTATTAGTCATTGTAGTAGAGGTGTTTCTAGTCGTAACGTTGGTGGTGGATTTTTTAAATTAATTTCCAACTGTAACATCTGTTTTATAACACTAACACATGTATTAAACTATTAAATTTTTGTATTAAATTTACTAAAACAATTTATAACATTCACCATTATACAAAACTGGAAACTGCAAAATATAAAGTCAAGAATATGTTAATTAAATCTCTTACAAGCTTAAAATGTTTTTATTTTAACAAAACACAGAGTGTAAAAGTGAAAGTAAGGTTTTTTTACAGTACTGGAACCACTAGGATCTTGTTTAATATATGTTATTAATATGGTGACTTTAATAGACTCCACTAGGCATTTAATAATAATAATAATAATAATAATAATAATAATAATAATAATTTATATAGGGCCTTTCGCAAACCCAAGGTCACTTAATTTGTTTTGTTTATCTTCCAGAGTGTATCCCATTTATCCAATGCTCTGTGTAATATCTTGTAAATGTTTACTCATGAAATCCTGTATTATTTCTGATGTTTGTACTCTTGTTATGACACAAACTGCTGAAGTTGCTGAAAAAGTACACATACACACATATAAAATACTCTTACTAAAGGTTTTATTCAAGCTAACTTCATACTAATTATTGCTGTGGTTACATTCATTGTATTGCCTCTGTTTAATGTTTTAATTGTTGGTTAAGCAATAAAGATGGTGAAGCATCAGCACTGTGTGTCATTATTTGCTTTTAATTGCATTAAACTGCATTGTTTTCTCGCTGCACCAGCTAGAGTTAAATATTGCAGATGAAAACATCTCAGATGAACCAACTGTTATTTTAGCTAATTTCAGTGGAAAACCTCTGACAGTTTGATCTTTCTTTTGAAACTTTTCCACAGCAAACTTTCAGAATCTCTAGCCATGATGAACTGTACTCATGCTGGATTGCACAATAGCATTTTTTTTTTCAGTCTCAAAATGTTTTAATATTAAACATAAAAAGTGTTTAGTGCGTTCTATTCTGGAGGCAGCTGAATAACTAGTCACTGCCTCTTTCTTTGGGCAGCATTTTAACGAAAAAGGAACCTTAGCGGGTATCGCTTTCAGGACAGAGCTTTAGAACCATCATACGTCATAAGTTACACTGCACTCTACATGTTTTATCAGTTTACTCGCAGTCGTTGGTTAGCGTACACTCCCCTCCGACTGTAAAAGTTTTGCTGTATTGACAAAAATACAGATAATCATGACTACTAGTTTGTGAATCATTTCAATTCATTCACTCCTCATGCACCTTAATGAACCTGCTTTATTTCTAACACACAAAGGATAAAAATTTCATATAATTTTGTACAAAAAGCACTCAGAAAGAAGGAGCGCACACAATCTGTTAAGCTGCTAATATGCATTTTATTTTATGCATTCTTATCTGATTTATGAGCTCCTAGTCTGAAATTTAGCCGTCAACATTCTCCTCGCACTGTTGTGACTGTGATAAGCACAGCAATAGAAGACAAGCAGAGTAGCAAAAATAAGCATTTGTGGTATTTATTCCAAAAACATTTCTTTTATTTCTTCTTTTCTTTATTTTTTATTTTTTCTTTATTTCTTGTTCAGCTCTTTTATTTTTTTTTTCAGCTTCTACATCATCCAGTAGGCATCATCAGTCACGCAGGCTCCACAATGTTTTTCCCCATATATGCTGGAAAAGTGAGCAGCCTTTTTTAAGTCATTCAGTGCAGGTTTTCCCTGTAACACTTTCTCTTCCTCAGCCAGTGCCTTTCCACTTCTGTACCGTTAGTCCTTGAGGACAGAAAATGAGTCTATAATACAGTATAATACAGTATCGAATCAAACCGATAAATGATTTACATAAAAACAGTGCTACTAAACAGTGAACAGCCAATATTTATACTGGACTCTCTCTTGTTTTGAAGAGCCAGCATGTTTGCACAGCCAGCCTGCTAGCTAAGCTAACTAAAGCAAGCCTCACTTAACGAGTTACAAACGCAGCCTGTCAGATCACGTTAGACAAGTGAACTGCCAAAATTTTACCACAGGAACAATTTCTATAGATCTACAAACACAAATATGTTCAATACTTTATACAAATACAACAGTCAATCAAACAGTAAAGACAGAACTCAAGAAATAACTGTTATACAACTGTTGTACAAGTAATGCCTGAGATTCATATGTATTAATAACAATATGGACAATGTACTGATTATGTTAGCAGGCAGCATTCATTCTCAATAAGGCTGAGATGGCAATCTGAAGCATGGTCTATACACTGAAACTCTACCACTAAAAAAGTAGTCTTGTTTTTTTCAGATTTAGTTTAGCCTCTTGTAACAGATTTACCTCTGATTTAGTGAGAGTGGGAACCCAAATTGAAAGAGATATGTCTGTGATGAAGTCCTTTTATGCACATGCTAACAGTGAAGCTCAGAAGAAGAAACCTCATCCCCCCAACAAGCCAAAAACACTCTGGCATACCATTTGCCTGCTACGGAGGGACAACCTGTCAGCAGAATTAACCCTAGGCAGCCAGTTGCTTTCCCCATTAAGATCAAATCCCAAATAATAGATGCATTTGTGGTCACAGGGAGCACTTATTCCCTCATAAGGTGTTCTCTTTGGGAGAAGTTAAAGGCATCTAGGGAGGTCTGGAAGCCTTCGGGAGGACAGACATTTTCTTTGGCCAATGGGGCAGTGCAGAGTGCTTTAGGCATGGTCAAATGGGACTCCAGTTTCCATGATCATGAGCTGAATCTGAAATTCATGGGCCCTTTCCCTAACAGTCCTCAGCAAAAAGAGTGTCTCCTGGTCATGGTCGATTACTATATTCTTTCAGTATAGTTCATTCATTCATTCAGTATAGTCCAAGACGTTCTCGTTCCCTGCGTGTTTTTATAAACTCGGTAGGAAAAAGGTCCTGCTGGGTGTTACACTCTGTCATCTAAGAGCTTTGTCTTGATTTTTGTATGTCTTCTTAAGTTCGCCTTTAACAGTACTTGACATATCATGATACCCATATGTATCATATAGAAATGCTGTGTTATCTTTGTCGCCACTTTCCAAAATTGCTGCCGCAACTTCAGCATCTGTATGAAGTAACTCTTGTCATGTGTCTCTGAATGAAGAATGAAGAGTTTCACACATGTGAAGACGGACACATGAATATGCCAATTTCACACTTGATGACATGTATCTCAGCCTCTCTTCATAACTCATACGTCATATATATTCTTGCGTTGGGATGGAATTGAAAGATAGACTTTGCAGATTCAGAAAATGTTTGAACTATATTTCTGTACTATATTATCACATAGGAACATCAAATTTGAGGCACGTGCAAGGTTGTTGGTGCCAGAGGCCTAGAAAGGTAAACACTGATGACATTCATCCCTGATGATCAGGTTTTACTTGTTTTGAAAATCAACCTGGGTCATTTTGCATGTCTATCATTCACAGATCTCTATATATCCTCTTCACTGGTGAAAAAAGACATTCACTGGAGCTGTGATGCCCGACAGGCTGATGAAACTGATAAAAGACTGTCACGGTATGTCTCTAGGAATACATGTGAAAGAGCTGGAGCCTGGAAATATAAACAGGTGCCAAACCATATGTGAACATAACGTGATTTGGAGAGGATCAGAAACACATCACGGAGAAGGATTCCTGTAGGATTATTTATCATTCACATTAGTAATGTGAGTAGAACTCCTCTAAGTCATTCTGTTTTCTATGATATTTAATTACATGGCATAATTGTTACAGTGCAGCAATGTTGTGAAATTAGATTAACATCATAAGTTTGATCCAAACATCTAAGTGATGAAATACATTTGTCTCTCAGAAATGGATCAGAAATGGATTTCAGTCTTCTTCCTTCTCTCAGGTCAGTGTGAACTTTGTCTCTATGAAGCAATACATTTATTCTAATAGTAAACTATAAACCAGTGAATAAGCTTAGTATGTGTCTGGAAGGCGGTTCCTTACAGCTGCCTTCTTTAGCATGTGTATTTATCTGTCTACATTTATGTGTTTATGGACAACACTTGTAAGAGATGCTTGTGTGCTTGAATTGTATGTGTATCAAGCAGAAGAGTTTGCATAGGAGCATTTTGAGCAGTGCATAATAGGCAGTGTTACTGTGATATGAATATTGCACTGAGTAGTACATATTTCAGTTCTACTGGTGTTATCATGCGTTCATAGTGTGAAATGTTTGGGACTACAGTAGTAGCATTTTCACAGGGGGTCACCAGAGTGGTGCTACAAGACATACACCTTATCAAACAGAACTCTGCTGAATGGCTACAGGCTGTGGAAGGCAGGCATTTTTCCATACCAGCCATATCACTTTTTTTCATTCACATTTTATTATGTTGCGGCTTTGTGGTAAAATAATAATAATGAAAAATAATCATTTTTTCCCGATCATTCTGCACCCCATACCCCATAATGACAAAGTGAAAACAGAATTTTAGAAATTTTTGCAAATTTATTAAAAAGCAAAAACAAGAATATTGTACTAGTATTAGTATTTAGTTTAAGAACTTTTGGCAGTGAATACAGCCTCCATTCCTCTTTGGTATGATTCAACAAGCTTTGCACACCTGGATTTGGCAATTTTCTGCCATTCTTCTCTCCAGATCCTCTCAAGCTCTGACAGGTTGGATGGGGACCGTGGGTGGACAGCCATTTTCAGGTCTCTTCAGAGATGTTCCATTGTGTTGAAGTCAGGGCTTATGTTGGGCCACTCAAGGACATCCACAGAGTTGTCCCTAAGCCACTCTTGTGTTGTCTTGGCTGTGTGCTTAGGGTCATTGTCTTGTTGGAAGATGAACCTTTGGCCCAGTCTAAGGTCTTGGCTCCATTCAGTTTTCCCTCAACCCTGAGCGCTCTCACTGTCCCAGCTACTAAAAAAACAACCCCACAGCATGATGCTGCCACCACCTTGCTTCACTGTAGGGATGATATTGGGCAGGCGATGAGCAGTGCCTGGTTTTCTCCAGACATGACACTTAGAATTGAAGCCAAAATGTTTACGCTTTATTTCATCACACCAGAGAATCTTATTTCTCACAGTCTGGAAGTGCTTTTGGTGCTTCTTTGCAAACTCCAGGTGGGCTTTCATATGTGTTTTATGGAGGAGAGGCTTCTGTCTGGCCACTCTGCCATATAGCCCAGACTGGTGGAGTGCTCCAATGATGGTTGACCTTCTGGACGTTTCTCCCATCTGCCAACAGGATCTTTGGAGCTCAGCCAGAGTGACCTTTGGGTTCTTGTTCACCTCTCTTACTAAGGCCCTTCTCCCCCTATTACTTTAGTTTGGTGGGGTGGCCAGCTCTAGAAAAAGTCCCTGGTTGTTCCAAACTTCTTCTATTTAAGAATCATGGAGGCTTCTGTGCTCTTGGGAACTTTCAGTGCAGCAGAATGTTTTGTAATCTTCTCCAGATCAGAAACACAATCCTGTCTCTGAGCTCTACAGGCAGTTCTTTCCTCCTCATGGCTTGGTTTTCACTCTGATATGCATTGAGACCTTATTAAGACAGGTGTGTGTCTTTCTAAATCATGTCCGATCAACTGAATTTACCACAGGTGGACAATTAAGTGTAGAAAGATCTTAAAGATGATTAAGAGAAATCGGAGGCCCCCAGAGCTAAATTTCAACTGTCTGTGTCCAAGCGAAATTTTACGTACTCTAATTTTGTTTTGTCTTTTATCATTATGGGGTATTCAGTGCAGATTGATGAACTTTAAATTTTTGATTTTAGCAGGCCTCAACATGACAAATTGTGAAAAAAGTGAAAGGGTCTGAAAACGTTCCAAATGCATAGTGTATATACTGATGTACTTTTTACCTTTTTCACCTTGTGCTTTTACCGTTTTTAAACAATGAGAACAGTCTCATGAGCACATTTTTTACTCTTTTGCTAATCGTTACATAATTATAGGATAAATATTTGTAATGACCTATGATTGAGTGATAAACATAGCATCATTGTTTTTTTATCATCATATGGCACCATGTTCATGCGATTAACCGAAGATCTCACATGGAGCTACTTTCTGTTCTGATCTGTAGCATTTTGTTGTGAGGGTATACTGATTGTTTTAATTTTCATGAAACACATCTGCAGGTCACTGCATACATTTTTAGTGGAAATCCAATGAAAGAGTTGTGCAATCCACTTTGGGAGAGGTTAGATTCAGATCTAGCTTGTTCTGACACAAATCAAGCCCTGATTTTGAGACACTGCCTTTTTTGTTTGCTCCACTGAAATGCCATCTGAAAAATCCCGCCTCATGTTATTCACAGCTATCTATGGTCTGTCTGCATACGTTCCTCATCGGTATCACTTTGTGAATGAGAATAAAACCTGGACTGAAGCTCAGAGCTACTGCAGACAGAACTACACTGATCTGGCCACCATCAACAACATGGACGAGATGAAGAAGGTGACTGAAACTGTGAAAGATAAATCTGTTAGGGTCTGGATCGGCCTAGAAAAAGTGACCTGGCAGTGGTCTCTGCAAGATGGAACAGTCTACAGAGAAGGACAGTCATACAGTAACTGGTATACAGGAGAACCAAACAGTAATGCTGGAGAAGAGATGTGTGTTCAGATGTATGAACTTGGAAGCTGGGATGATGAAGACTGCAGCCGTTTATTTCCTTTTGTGTGTTTCGAAGGTAGGAACTCAGAAATGATGAATGCCAATAACTGATGACTTACACTGTAAAGAAATGGTTACAAATACACTTCCTGTGGTAACATACAATTGAATTAATTTTGTTCGAATAATACCTTCATTGAAATAATTGTTAATTCAAAATATTCATTAGCTTATGTACTTGTTACCACATAAATTGTTTATTATTTTGAGCTGACAACAATCTTTATAAATGTATGAATGCATTTGCTGGTCACTGGTATGCGTTATTTTAAAATAGCCTTATCCCTCAGAAGTAAATAGCAGCAAGACTTTTCACTGCTGATTATAACTTCTTGCCTATCTATTAGGTAAGACAGGGCTTGATGAACATCAATCTCCATCACCAGCATCTGTACTGGAAAGTTCAGTCTCTTGTTGGACAATAATGTAGACACATTTCTCTGTATTCATACAGGAAATGAAAAGCCACTGACTCAAAACTGACTTATAATAGACGTAATTGGCAGTTGCTAAATTGTGTCAGTAAACATTTCAAATATGTTACTATACAACACAAATTTGAAACTACAGCCATTACACTCCAACAATACATGACTGAAGATGAAACATGAGAGAATTTCATGCAAAACATGTTTTACAGTTAGTATTCAAGTATTTTGCTGCAACAACAGAGAAAAAAACAACAGGTCTGGTAGCTTTTGTTTCCCTTGAGAAGCCTCTTTTCCACTGAATGGCCCTGGCTCAACTTGATTCAGCTTGACCCAACTTGACTTGACTCGACTCACTTTTGGTACCAGCTACTTTGCTTTACACTACAGATATTGTACCCCATCAGGGTATCTGGTCACTATAGCAACACCAAATAAAACTGCCATAACGTGAAGGAGACAAATTTTGTTCAGACGAGGCTGATGACAGCAAGACAAAAGACTGCTGACATAAAAAGGAGAGTTTGGGAAAAAACTACATCAGAGTTCAGATGACGAGACGGTTCTTGTTGCTGAAAAAAGGTGACGCTAGTGGCTATGCTAACCTGGTGGCTAATGTTAGCATACGCATTTAGCGATTCTCCCAGACCAATCAGTAGTCTGTAGCATTTTTACGTCACCTTTGGGTATCGGCTCAGCTCACTTGGAACCTCAGTGGAGATGGTAACAAAAGCACTAGGTACGAGGCACCAGCTACTGCCTAATAGAAAAAGGTGAGTAAAGTCAAGTCAAGCTGGAAACATGCAGTGGAAAAGCCCCTTTAGTGTCTATGTGTGATCAGACAGAAAGACAAACATTCTCAGAAACTGGATAGTGTATATAAATAAATGATAGAGGAAAGCCTACACTGTCCAATCATGTAAAAACGAAGCTATCATTCAATGGTAATTGTTGCTGGGGACAGCATATTTTTACTCAACTGAGTAAATTTGATGGTTACTTTCTCCCAGATTGCATTAACCTCATTAAAGGTTAGCAAGCTAAGCAGTCCTTGCTTTTAGCTAAGCTGACAGTTTCATTAGCTTAAAAAAATTATGCAGATGTCTTTTGTTCAGTTAAGTTCAGTTACTTACTTAATTTTACACATTGTTAGTCAAGCCATGATGCAAATTAATGTTTACTTGTGGAACCTAAAGTTGAACTGGATAAAAATATATTAAAATTAAAAAAAATCTTTTTAGACACATACACAGTACATCAAATGTATATGTTCAAAAATATTCAAAATGTGCGAAGATGTAGCTCATCATGTATCACTTATAATGACTTTCAGGGAAAAACTCTACATACATGTTGATTAAGGAGGCAAAGACCTGGCGTGAAGCTCAGAGCTACTGCAGAGAACATTACACAGACCTGGTCAGTGTGAGGAACCAGACTGAGAACCAGCAGATATTTGATTTAACAAAACAGTCAGTCAGTGACAGTGTGTGGATTGGCCTGTTTAATGATTCCTGGAAGTGGGCAGATCAGAGTAGCTCTTCATTCCGATACTGGGCATCAACACAGCCAGATAATTATGGTGGAAATCAGAACTACACTGCAGTGTTTATGGCTGAGCAGGGCCAATGGCATGATTTAAACGGCAACAGCCAGCTTCCATTCATCTGCCATCAGAGTGAGTTGCATTTTCTATAATTTATGCATTTTATTTTCTAATTTCAAGTGCAGTTATCTTTTTGAATTTACCCGTTATTAGTAAAATAATTTGTCACTGATCATGACTTCAACACACTTTACCGTATTATGTAAACTGGACTCTGGTCTAAATTATGCACTGATCATTTTCTCTTTTCCTTTTTCTTCCAGATCAGCTGATCTTGATCAATCAGAATCTGGCCTGGAGAGAAGCTCTGAGATACTGCAGAGATCATCATGTGGATCTGGTCTCAGTTCACTCTGAGGAGATCCAGCTCTGGGTGATGGAGGTGGCACAGAAAGCCTCCACTGAACATGTGTGGCTGGGTCTGCGTCACACCTGCACCCTCAGCTTCTGGTTCTGGGTGGATGGAGAGTCTATCTGCTACGAGAACTGGGCTCCAGGTAACGGGACAGGAGGAGAAGACTGCAGCCCTGTAGAGAGAACTGGAGCGGTGCAGTCTAGAGGAGGTCAGCAGTGGGTCAGCCTGCCTGAGGACCAGAAACTCAACTTCATCTGCACCACCTATGAAGGTTAGTTACTCAGTGTGCGAGTGTGTATCTGAGTGTCTGTGGCTTTACATGCTTTTTTATAGACTACATTTAAAAATGTGCTGTTCTGTTGTATTTTTGTAGATTGAATGAAAACAGTGATGAAGAATGAAAACAGGCTGTGTTCCATCGTCTGTCCCCAACATCAGTGGATCCACATTACTGTCATGTCTATGTTTGCATGTCTGTACAGATTAAGGGAACTAATAAGATGCTTAACACTTTTTTTTGTGTCTCAAAATTTGCAACTAAACCTATTTAGAATTGCTACAGAGATTGAAGGCGATAAGCAGACATCAAATAAGTTTTAATTCATTTAAATCATTATATTTTGATTCTTTTTTGTTTCTTGTTTCTGAGCATTATTTTGGGTAATATGATTATTATGATAATTAGTAATTAGTAATTATTAGAAGTTGTAGTAGAGGTGTTAGTAGTAGCAATATTGGTGGTGGATTCATTTATTCTTTTTTTCAGTTATTTCCAATTGTAACATCTGCTTTATGACACTAACAAACCCTGGAGTGTTATGGCCCATTTACCTTTTTACAAAACTGTAAACTGTAACATATAAAGCCAACAACATGTTAATTAAATCTCTTACAAGCTTAAAATGTTTTTGTTTTAACAAAAGTGAAAGTTTTTTTTTCACGGTCCTAGAACCACTAGGATCTTGTTTAACATATGTTATGATTAATATGGTGACTTTAATAGACTCCACTAGGCATTTGTTTTGTTTATCTTCTAGAGTGTATCCCATTTATCCAATGTTCTGTGTAATATCTTGTAAATGTTTACTCATGAAATCCTATATTATTTCTGATGTTTGTACCCTTGTTATGACACAAACTGCTGAAGTTGCTGAAAAAGTACACATACACACATATAAAATACTCTTACTAAAGGTTTTATTCAAGCTAACTTCATACTAATTACTGCTGTGTTTACATTCATTGTATCACCTCTGTTTACTTTTTTAATTGTTGGTTAAGCAATAAAGTTGGTGAAGGCATCAGCACTGTGTGTCTTTATTTGCTTTTAATTGCATTAAACTGCATTTTTTTCCTCATACACACTAAAATAGTATTGGGTGCTTACCTCATAGTATCAGGTACTCACCTAATAGTATTGGGTGTTCACCACAGAGTATCTGGTGCTCACCACATAGAATTGGGTGCTCACCACATAGTATCAGGTGCTCACCACATAGTATCTAGTGCTCACCACATAGTATCAGGTGCTCACCGCATAGCATCTGTTGCTCACTTGATAGTAGTGATTGCTCACCTGATAGTATCTGGCGCTCACCACATAGTATCTGGTGATATCTGGTATACCACATGGTGAAAGGCAGATGATGTGTATCTCAGCCCCTCTTCATAGCCTCATAACACCGGATGTGAGCTGCATATGATCTTCTGATAAGATGGAGTTTAAAAGACAGACTCTACAGAATCAGGAAATGTTTGAACCGTATTTCTTCTAGAGAAGATAACGAAACATATACAGGAACATCAAATTAGATGCACAGGCAAGTTTGTTGACCCCAGAGGCCTATAAAGGAAACAGTAATGATATTCATCTCTGATGATGCTGATTATTTGTTTTGAAAATCAACCTGGGCCACTTTGCATGTCTGTATCACGCAAAGAGCTTTACATATCCTCTTCACTGGTGTAGAAAAAAAACAAAAAACAAAACATTTACTGGAACTGTCACTGTCGCTGCTGACGGGAACAATACAATAATGAATGAGCCTGGAGATGTAAAGAAATGAGATACTGTATATGAGCATAACGTGAGTTGAAGAGGAGCAGAAACACATCACGACGCCGGAGAAAGAAGAACACCTTCCACCAGGATTCATTATCATTCACATTTATAGTGTAAGTAGAGCTATTCTAAGTGGTTCTGTTTTCCATGATAATTCTTACATGATGTAGTTGTTATAGTGTTATAGTTGTGAAATTAGATTAATATCTCAAGTTTGATCTGAACATCTGAGTGATGAAATACACTTGTCTCTCAGAAATGGATCAGAAATGGATTTCAGTCTTCTTCCTTCTCTCAGGTCAGTGTGAACTTTGTCTCTAGTAGGAGATTCATTTGCTCTAATATTAGAAGCCAATGAATAATTTTAATGTGTGTCTGGAAGACGGTTCCTTCTTAAGTCAGTGTATTTACCCTCTATACATTATGTTTTTGTGGACAATACTTTGTGTCTTTGTTTTGTATGTGTTTCAGACAGAAGAGTTTGCATATTAGCATTTTGAGCAGTGCTTGATTTGCAGTGCTTCCCTGATATATGTCAAACTGAGCTGTATATGCTTCAATTCCACCGGTGTTGCTGTGCATTTGGGGTGTCAAATGTGTGGGACTAGAGCAGTAGTATGGTGCCAGGGGGTCACAAGAATGGTGCTACAAGACATACCTTATCTAACACAAGCTCTCCTGAATGGCTCCACCCACAGGCCATGGAAGACAGGTTAATTTCGATTAGGAATTTCTGTTGGGTGAGCTCATTACTGAGGGAATGTTTCTATTGGCTGCTGAACTTGAAGCATTTTTCCACACTATCCCAAAGATCCATGGTTTGGTTGTGAAGGAAGGTGTCACAAAATATTTTTAACCCCAAGAAAGGGTCGCACTGTAAAGAATTGAGAAGCCCTGGTTTAGAAGAAGTGAATGCGCAATTTCTATATTCATAGTGACTATTTACTGCAGGTGGTTCCAGTTTGTGCTTGGTTTATTATGACCAGCTGTTGAAATGATGTCACCTGTAAGCTGGCTAATTTGAATGCCTGAGGTTCTAAAGCACATAGATTGTTTTATGACTGGCTGTAGATAGAAAATGACAGGATAAGAGGAAAGGAAAATTCTGTCTAAGAGAGCTGAAAGTGAAGGAGATGGCAAATCCAATCTGCTAAAAGATGAATAGAAAAATCAAAGTGAGATCAATAATTACAATTATAACTTGCCCAAGATCTGTGGATAAATTAAATGACCAAATGTCTTAGTTTGGTCATTTAAGTTTATATATGTTCACTGCTTTATCATGGTTTGCTATTGTTGATGAAAATAACAGTAAACAGTATAGTAGACTGAAACATAAAGACTCAGGTTTGTCTTATTTCGTTCAACAAACTATTTGATGGCTCATAAAATAAAGACTACTGTATTATGAATTTGTAACATTTACCTTTTTACAAAACTATTCTAACATTAATGGTGTAGTTTTGGTGAAAATATACTTTATGACATTTTATTAAACAGTTAATTACATTAAAATGTTATTTTTTTTCTTCTCACATCTGTAGTAATTTCAGAACAAACCATGTAACATATAAACTCAGTTCTGCTATCATTTCTAAGATAATTTCAGTAAGATGTGTTAGATTTTCATAAATGTCACGTTTTAAAAAAATTACTTAAAATTTGTATATTTTCAATAGACGTGTGGTGGAATCTTGATTTGAATTCCAACTTTCATTGATGATGTCATAATGGCACTGAAGCTGATTGGCTGTGCTTATTTGAAATGTTTCCACTGAAGTCTGCTTTTCCTTTCTGCTATAGCTTCACAACCTTCTCACTTCTCTTTTAATTCCTTAATTTTTTCACCCATCCATCTATGCATTAAACAGCTGTTTTTTTTTTCATTATTTATTAAACTTGAACTCATCAAAACCTCATGTTAGAGGCTGATTAGTTTTCCACCATCTTTTCCCATACGCTTTTCCTTTATTCTACATTTCTTTGTCTTCTTTCTTTCTTTCTTTCTTTCTTTCTTTCTTTGTTTTGGTTATGTTTTTCTTTCCTTCAATTGTTTTTTTAATTTTCTTGCTTATAATCTTTCATTTTTATTTTGTATTCTGTGACTCAACTTATTCGTACAATTACGATGTTATGATAATTTCTTGCATTGCACACACCGTATTTCTGTTGGTCTAAACCAACTTAAAGTGCCACAGAAAATGTTCAGGCCTGTGTGATTCCACCCCAGTAAGTGTCACAAACTACTTGAAAACTTGGCATTGAAGTTTTGAAGCTTTCGAAGCTTTGAAGCTTATACCTACTACACCCACATAAGCAATGATCCCACTTTATATTAACAATCACAAATGTTCCTTATATAGTGTCTTCTTCAAAAGCTTAACACCAGATGAAAAACAAACAAAAAGTAACATATCGCTGCTGTCGAAAGAAAACCTTATATCTCCATTTTTGTCATTTTTTAAGTTTTTGACATACTTTGAAAAAAGCCTGTTGGCCTTTACATTGTGTGTAAATTTCATGATGAATGGACCAAAAAGAACTGGCCCAAAATTACTTGTAAAAAACTTGACTTACATTAAAAATAAAGTAGGTTCTTCCTTCTCCTGTTAAGTTATAATTTGTGAGATTACAGGTTTTGTTTTGACAGCAGCCATATGTTAAAATAAATTTTGGATTACTGATCAATTTAATTGCATTAACTTGCAGTGTCTGAACTGGTAGTGACTCGACATTAGCTTAAGCTGTTACAGATGCTGGCCATTAGGGGACATTGTAGTTTATTATTGGTGCTTTCATTGATTTGGATAAGATGGCCACAATTCAGCATTCATTTTCTGACATTTTATCTGGTGGGGCTAGTGATCAGGTTGAAACTGTTGGTGGTCTTGAATCTCCCCCTTTCATCCCTGTCCCTGGTGTTACTTATAGAAAGTATGCAGAGAAACAGATGGACTACAGTCTTAATGCAACAGCATAATGTACTTAAATGTGTAATATGATTAACTGCTGCTTTACCAACAAGATTTTCAGATTTTTCAGATTATAACAAATATAGCCTACTATATTAGGGTACTTACACTGGATCTGCATAGGAAATGTCAAATTTCCCAACATTTATCTAGCTGCAGCAGTATGGTTCTCTTTAGATTCGGTGACCTAAGTTCTGGGTTTAAAACACAAAGTAATACTCCCTCAGCTTACTTAACCCTTTCGGTCATTTTAAAGTTTAATAATACTGGAAAAATAGTTTTAATAAAATTTGGATAATGAAACCTGTTCTGTAGGGTTAATATGAAAATAACTAATTGAAATTAATGTGTTTGCACCCCCCACACACACATTAGCAGTGAGAATGGAGACTACAAAAATGTGAAAATATCAAATTTAGACTGAAACTGATGTTTTCTTTTCAAATTTGAGACACAATCTGAGTGTAAAATTCCTCCCAACCACTTACACACAGATACAATTAATAAAATGTAGTTTTAAAATTATAAGTTAGTATGATTTGAACTGCAAGTTTCAGTTTGACATGGGACAGATATTTTGTTCAGTGGTGGAAACTTGAGTGAAAAAAAGTTTTGCCTTCAAATGTACTTAAGTATCAAAAGTAGAACTACTAAAAGATTATTTATGGCTCTAATGTCCTACTATAATTTTTGTAACCAAACTCTTGCTTTATCAACTCAGGGTAGGTGAAAATACTCTAGTGTCACTCTTTTAACATCAGTATTTTAATAGAATGTCATTAATTATTCTGACACTTATGTCTATTAAATTATCATAAGCACAAAACACTGAAAGCAAACGATTTCCATTAGGTAGAACCAAGTGGCTCTGAAATAACCTTTTGCGAACAAGCAATGTTTCCGTTAAGATTTATTTGGAACTTAGTTTAAATAAAAAATTTGTCTAAATTTAAAGAACTGTAAATTTAATAAACACTTGCTTTAAACACAGCTTCGCAAATGAGTTTTGCTTTACTATATTGCATCTGTAGGTCTCTGTTCATAAACATAAACTAGTCAGAATGAATTTACTATAAAATGAAATAGTGTTTGTATAAATTCAGAAAAAAGACACGTCAGTCACAACTGCACATGTGTGCATATTTCTATATTGTGGTCTATTTACACAAAGTTAGGTTAGTTCCATCATTTATGTTGAATAGACACTGGTTGTGAATTACATTTACTTCGTTACTGACCACCAGTGGTCTTGTTTGTATTAATCACCACGCCCCATGACAGAAAATGTCAAACATGTTGAAATAGTCTAAACAAGAAGAAATGTTGATGTCAAGTTTTTGCCAATATACAGAAAAAGGTTTGTAAATTATTTGATTATTATGATATTAACTGAGCTAAATGTAATGTTTTTTGGGAGTTCTTCCTTTTGACTGGGAAACATTATTGCTGTTCCTTACAGTTAAACACATTATGTTAGTAATATTGCCATTCCCTGTGCCGATGAAGTGTAAGCACTCTCATAATGTAGAAAATTCCACCTACTGTGTTGCAATCAGAAAAAAAGTAGTTCACCCTATTACACATAAATTCATAAGAGAAAATATGTTGTGTCAATATACACTTGTGTAAATACATGAGCAAAAACTGAAGTTGAAGTGTGAGTCTGTTTACATGAGCAGTACTACAATAATCCATCTGTAACAGTGAATGCTTTGCCAGTAGTAAGACTGCTGTTGCATATCAATGTATTAGTGTATACTGCCCTACAGTAAAGTGTTATCTTTTTGTTTTGCTCCACTGAAATGCCATCTCAAAATCCCGCCTCATGTTACTCACAGCTATCTATGGTCTGTCTGCATACGTTCCTCATCTGTATCACTTTGTGAATGAGAATAAAACCTGGACTGAAGCTCAGAGCTACTGCAGACAGACCTACACTGATCTGGCCACGATCAACAACATGGAGGAGATGAAGAAGCTGAATGACACTGTGAAAGATAAATCTGCTAAGGTTTGGATCGGCCTAGAAAAAGTGACCTGGCAGTGGTCTCTGCAAGATGGAACAGTCTACAGAGAAGGACAGTCATACAGTAACTGGTATACAGGAGAACCAAACAGTAAAGCTGGAGAGGTGGTTTGTGTTCGGATGTATGGAGGTTGGAGCTGGGATGATGACGACTGTAGCCGTTTATTACCTTTCGTGTGTTTTGAAGGTAAGAACTCAGAAATGATGGCTGACTGTGACCGATGACGTACACTGTAAAAAATTATTGTCAGTTCAACCTATTGAAAAATACTTTATGTGGTAACATACAATTGAATTTGTTTTACTTTTTTTCCATGGTTTCATTTGTATCTAATAATTAGGCAGATGTGTTTTATTGTACTGTCCATTTTTTGTATGTGCAAAATAATGAAAAATTTATTTGAAATGTATTAACAAATTTGCTGTTAACACTTTTCAGAAAGAAAAAATAGTTACGTATTTATTAATTACACAAAGAGCTGGCGTGATGCTCAGAGCTACTGCAGAAAGAACTACACAGATCTGGCCAGCGTGAGGAACCAGGCTGAGAATAACGAGATAAAGAAGGTAGCCAATGGAGCAACGGTTTGGATCGGCCTGTTCAGAGACTCCTGGAAGTGGTCAGATGAAAGTTACTCCTCATTCCGATACTGGAAGCAAAACCAGCCAGATATTTATAGTGGAAAAGAGAACTGTGCTCATATAGTAATGACTGATGGGGGCTACTGGAATAACGCAAATTGTGAAACAAAGTTTCCATTCATCTGCTCTGAGAGTGAGTTGAATTTTAAAATGTGTGCAATTATTTAGGTTCAAGTTCAGTTACTTACTTAATTTTACACATTGCTAGTCATGCCATGAGGCAAATTCATGTTTACTTGTGGAACCTAAAGTTGAACTGGATAGAAATATTTTAACATAAGAAATTTAGGTAGACACATATGCAGTACATTAAATGTACATGTTCAAAAATATTCAAAATATGCAAAGATGTAGCTCATCATATATTGTTAATAATTTCCAGAGAAAAACTCTACATACATGTTGGTTAAGGAGGCAAAGACCTGGCGTGATGCTCAGAGCTACTGCAGAGAACATTACACAGACCTGGTCAGTGTGAGGAACCAGACTGAGAACCAGCAGATATTTGATTCAGCAAAACAGTCAGTCAGTGACAGTGTGTGGATTGGCCTGTTTAATGATTCCTGGAAGTGGGCAGACCAGAGTAGCTCTTCATTCCAATACTGGGCATCGGAACAGCCAGATAATAATGGTGGAAATCAGAACTGCACTGCAGTGTTTATGGCTGAGCAGGGCCAATGGCATGATGTAAATGGCAACAGCCAGCTTCCATTCATCTGCCATCAGAGTGAGTTGCATTTTCTATAATTTATGCATTTTATTTTCTAATTTCAAGTGCAGTTATCTTTTTTCAATTTACACGTTATTAGTAAAACAATGTGTCACTGATCATGACTTCAACACACTTTACCTGATTATGTAAACTGGACTCTGGTCTAAATTATGCACTGATCATTTTCTCTTTTCCTTTTTCTTCCAGATAAGCTGATCTTGATCAAGCAGAATCTGACCTGGAGAGAAGCTCTGAGATACTGCAGAGATCATCATGTGGATCTGGTCTCAGTTCACTCTGAGGAGATCCAGCTCTGGGTGAAGGAGGTGGCACAGAAAGCCTCCACTGAACATGTGTGGCTGGGTCTGCGTCATACCTGCACTCAGGGTTTCTGGTACTGGGTGAGTGGCTTTTCCATCTGCTACCAGAACTGGGCTCCAGGTAACGGGACAGGAGGAGAAGACTGCAGCCCTGTAGAGAGAACTGGAGCGGTGCAGTCTAGAGGAGGTCAGCAGTGGGTCAGCCTGCCTGAGGACCAGAAACTCAACTTCATCTGCACCACCTATGAAGGTTAGTTACTCAGTGTGTGAGTGTGTATCTGAGTGTCTGTGGCTTTACATGCTTTTTTATAGACTACATTTAAAAATGTGCTGTTCTGTTGTATTTTTGTAGATTGAATGAAAACAGTGATGAAGAATGAAAACAGGCTGTGTTCCATCGTCTGTCCCCAACATCAGTGGATCCACATTACTGTCATGTCTATGTTTGCATGTCTGTACAGATTAAGGGAACTAATAAGATGCTTAACACTTTTTTTTGTGTCTCAAAATTTGCAACTAAACCTATTTAGAATTGCTACAGAGATTGAAGGCGATAAGCAGACATCAAATAAGTTTTAATTCATTTAAATCATTATATTTTGATTCTTTTTTGTTTCTTGTTTCTGAGCATTATTTTTGGTAATATGATTATTATAATAATTAGTAATTAGTAATTATTAGAAGTTGTAGTAGAGGTGTTAGTAGTACCAATATTGGTGGTGGATTCATTTATTCTTTTTTTCAGTTATTTCCAATTGTAACATCTGCTTTATGACACTAACAAACCCTGGAGTGTTATGGCCCATTTACCTTTTTACAAAACTGTAAACTGTAACATATAAAGCCAACAACATGTTAATAAAATCTCTTACAAGCTTAAAATGTTTTTGTTTTAACAAAAGTGAAAGTTTTTTTTTTTTCATGGTCCTAGAACCACTAGGATCTTGTTTAACATATGATTAATATGGTGACTTTAATAGACTCCACTAGGCATTTGTTTTGTTTATCTTCTAGAGTGTATCCCATTTATCCAATGCTCTGTGTAATATCTTGTAATTGTTTACTCATGAAATCCTGTATTATTCCTGATGTTTGTACCCTTGTTATGACACAAACTGCTGAAGTTGCTGAAAAAGTACACATACACACATATAAAATACTCTTACTAAAGGTTTTATTCAAGCTAACTTCATACTAATTACTGCTGTGTTTACATTCATTGTATCACCTCTGTTTACTTTTTTAATTGTTGGTTAAGCAATAAAGTTGGTGAAGGCATCAGCACTGTGTGTCTTTATTTGCTTTTAACTGCATTAAACTGCATTTTTTTCCTCATACACACTAAAATAGTATTGGGTGCTTACCTCATAGTATCAGGTACTCACCTAATAGTATCGGGTGTTCACCACAGAGTATCTGGTGCTCACCACATAGAATTGGGTGCTCACCACATAGTATTGGGTGCTTACCTCATAGTATCAGGTACTCACCACATAGTATCAGGTGCTCACCACATAGTATCTAGTGTTCACCACATAGTATCTGTTGCTCACCTAATAGTAGTGATTGCTCACCTTATAGTATCCGGCGCTCACCACATAGTATCTGGTGATATCTTGTATATCACATGGTGAAAGGCAGATGATGTGTATCTCAGCCCCTCTTCATAGCCTCATAACACCGGATGTGAGCTGCATATGATCTTCTGATAAGATGGAGTTTAAAAGACAGACTCTACAGAATCACGAAATGTTTGAACCGTATTTCTTCTAGAGAAGATAGAGAAACATATACAGGAACATCAAATTAGATGCACAGGCAAGTTTGTTGACCCCAGAGGCCTATAAAGGAAACAGTAATGAGATTCATCTCTGATGATGCTGATTATTTGTTTTGAAAATCAACCTGGGCCACTTTGCATGTCTGTATCACGCAAAGAGCTTTACATATCCTCTTCACTGGTGTAGAAAAAAAACAAAAAACAAAACATTTACTGGAACTGTCACTGTCGCTGCTGACGGGAACAATACAATAATGAATGAGCCTGGAGATGTAAAGAAATGAGATACTGTATATGAGCATAACGTGAGTTGAAGAGGAGCAGAAACACATCACGACGCCGGAGAAAGAAGAACACCTTCCACCAGGATTCATTATCATTCACATTTATAGTGTAAGTAGAGCTATTCTAAGTGCTTCTGTTTTCCATGATAATTCTTACATGATGTAGTTGTTATAGTGTTATAGTTGTGAAATTAGACTAATATCTCAAGTTTGATCTAAACATCTGAGTGATGAAATACACTTGTCTCTCAGAAATGGATCAGAAATGGATTTCAGTCTTCTTCCTTCTCTCAGGTCAGTGTGAACTTTGTCTCTAGTAGGAGATTCATTTACTCTAATATTAGAAGCCAATGAATAATTTTAATGTGTGTCTGGAAGACGGTTCCTTCTTAAGTCAGTGTATTTACCCTCTATACATTTATGTTTTTGTGGACAATACTTTGTGTCTTTGTTTTGTATGTGTTTCAGACAGAAGAGTTTGCATATTAGCATTTTGAGCAGTGCTTAATTTGCAGTGCTTCCCTGATATATGTTTTTTTTTATTTTTTTATCAAACTGAGCTGTATATGCTTCAATTCCACCGGTGTTGCTGTGCATTTGGGGTGTCAAATGTGTGGGACTAGAGCAGTAGTATGGTGCCAGGGGGTCACAAGAATGGTGCTACAAGACATACCTTATCTAACACAAGCTCTCCTGAATGGCTCCACCCACAGGCCATGGAAGACAGGTTAATTTCGATTAGGAATTTCTGTTGGGTGAGCTCATTACTGAGGAAACGTTTCTATTGGCTGCTGAACTTGAAGCATTTTTCCACACTATCCCAAAGATCCATGGTTTGGTTGTGAAGGAAGGTGTCACAAAATATTTTTAACCCCAAGAAAGGGTCGCACTGTAAAGAATTGAGAAGCCCTGGTTTAGAAGAAGTGAATGCGCAATTTCTATATTCATGGTGACTATTTACTGCAGGTGGTTCCAGTTTGTGCTTGGTTTATTATGACCAGCTGTTGAAATGATGTCACCTGTAAGCTGGCTTATTTGAATGCCTGAGGTTCTAAAACACATAGATTGTTTTATGACTGGCTGTAGATAGAAAATGACAGGATAAGAGGAAAGGAAAATTCTGTCTAAGAGAGCTGAAAGTGAAGGAGATGGCAAATCCAATCTGCTAAAAGATGAATAGAAAAATCAAAGTGAGATCAATAATTACAATTATAACTTGCCCAAGATCTGTGGATAAATTAAATGACCAAATGTCTAAGTTTGGTCATTTAAGTTTATATATGTTCACTGCTTTATCATGGTTTGCTATTGTTGATGAAAATAACAGTAAACAGTATAGTAGACTGAAACATAAAGAGGTTTGTCTTATTTCATTCAACAAACTATTTGATGGCTCATAAAATAAAGACTACTGTATTATGAATTTGTAACATTTACCTTTTTACAAAACTATTCTAACATTAATGGTGTAGTTTTGGTGAAAATATACTTTATGACATTTTATTAAACAATTAATTACAATGTTATTTTTTTTCTTCTCACATCTGTAGTAATTTCAGAACAAACCATGTAACATATAAACTCAGTTCTGATATCATTTCTAAGATAATTTCAGTAAGATGTGTTAGATTTTCATAAATTTCACGTTTTAAAAAAATTACTTAAAATTTGTATATTTTCAATAGACGTGTGGTGGAATCTTGATTTGAATTCCAACTTTCATTGATGATGTCATAATGGCACTGAAGCTGATTGGCTGTGCTTATTTGAAATGTTTCCACTGAATTCTGCTTTTCCTTTCTGCTATAGCTTCATAACCGTCTCACTTATCTTTTAATTCCTTAATTTTTTCACCCATCCATCTATGCATTAAACAGCTGTTTTTTTTTTTCATTATTTATTAAACTTGAACTCATCAAAACCTCATGTTAGAGGCTGATTAGTTTTCCACCTTCTTTTCCCATACGCTTTTCCTTTATTCTACATTTCTTTGTCTTCTTTCTTTCTTTCTTTCTTTATTTCGCTTATGTTTTTCTTTCCTTCAATTTTTTTTTAAATTTTCTTGCTTATAATCTTTCATTTTTATTTTGTATTCTGTGACTCAACTTATTCGTACAATTACGATGTTATGATCATTTCTTGCATTGCACACACCGTATTTCTGTTGGTCTAAACCAACTTAAAGTGCCACAGAAAATGTTCAGGCCTGTGTGATTCCACCCCAGTAAGTGTCACAAACCACCTGAAAACTTGGCATTGAAGTTTTGAAGCTTTCGAAGCTTTGAAGCTTATACCTACTACACCCACATAAGCAATGATCCCACTTTATATTAACAATCACAAATGTTCCTTATATAGTGTCTTCTTCAAAAGCTTAACACCAGATGAAAAACAAACAAAAAGTAACATATCGCTGCTGTTGAAAGAAAACCTTATATCTCCATTTTTGTCATTTTTTAAGTTTTTGACATAATTTGAAAAAAGCCTGTTGGCCTTTACATTGTTTGTAAATTTCTTGATGAATGGACCAAACGAACTGGCCTAAAATTACTTGTAAAAAAAAAACCTGGTTCGCTTGACTTACATTAAAAATAAAGTAGGTTCTTCCTTCTCCTGTTAAGTTATAATTTGTGAGATTACAGGTTTTGTTTTGACAGCAGCCATATGTTAAAATAAATTTTGGATTACTGATCAATTTAATTGCATTAACTTGCAGTGTCTGAACTGGTAGTGACTCGACATTAGCTTAAGCTGTTACAGATGCTGGCCATTAGGGGACATTGTAGTTTATTATTGGTGCTTTCACTGATTTGGATAAGATGGCCACAATTCAGCATTCATTTTCTGACATTTTATCTGGTGGGGCTAGTGATCAGGTTGAAACTGTTGGTGGTCTTGAATCTCCCCCTTTCATCCCTGTCCCTGGTGTTACTCATAGAAAGTATGCAGAGAAACAGATGGACTACAGTCTTAATGCAACAGCATAATGTACTTAAATGTGTAATATGATTAACTGCTGCTTTACCAACAAGATTTTCAGATTTTTCAGATTATAACAAATATAGCCTACTATATAAGGGTACTTACACTGGATCTGCATAGGAAATGTCAAATTTCCCAACATTTATCTAGCTGCAGCAGTATGGTTCTCTTTAGATTCGGTGACCTAAGTTCTGGGTTTAAAACACAAAGTAATACTCCCTCAGCTTACTTAACCCTTTCGGTCATTTTAAAGTTTAATAATACTGGAAAAATAGTTTTAATAAAATTTGGATAATGAAACCTGTTCTGTAGGGTTAATATGAAAATAACTAATTGAAATTAATGTGTTTGCACCCCCCACACACACATTAGCAGTGAGAATGGAGACTACAAAAATGTGAAAATATCAAATTTAGACTGAAACTGATGTTTTCTTTTCAAATTTGAGACACAATGTGAGAGCATAATCCCTCCCAACCACTTACACACAGATACAATTAATAAAATGTAGTTTTAAAATTATAAGTTAGTATGATTTGAACTGCAAGTTTCAGTTTGACATGGGACAGATATTTTGTTCAGTGGTGGAAACCATGTACTTGAGTGAAAAAAAGTTTTGCCTTCAAATGTACTTAAGTATCAAAAGTAAAACTACTAAAAGATTATTTATGGCTCTAATGTCCTACTATAATTTTTGTAACCAAACTCTTGCTTTATCAACTCAGGGTAGGTGAAAATACTCTAGTGTCACTCTTTTAACATCAGTATTTTAATAGAATGTCATTAATTATTCTGACACTTATGTCTATTAAATTATCATGAGCACAAAACACTGAAAGCAAACGATTTCCATTAGGTAGAACCAAGTGGCTCTGAAATAACCTTTTGCGAACAAGCAATGTTTCCGTTAAGATTTATTTGGAACTTAGTTTAAATAAAAAAATTGTCTAAATTTAAAGAACTGTAAATTTAATACAAACTTGCTTTAAACACAGCTTCGCAAATGAGTTTTGCTTTACTATATTGCATCTGTAGGTTTCTGTTCATAAACATAAACTAGTCAGAATGAATTTACTATAAAATGAAATAGTGTTTGTATAAATTCAGAAAAAAGACACGTCAGTCACAACTGCACATGTGTGCATATTTCTATATTGTGGTCTATTTACACAAAGTTAGGTTAGTTCCATCATTTATGTTGAATAGACACTGGTTGTGAATTACATTTACTTCGTTACTGACCACCAGTGGTCTTGTTTGTATTATTCACCACGCCCCATGACAGAAAATGTCAAACATGTTGAAATAGTCTAAACAAGAAGAAATGCTGATGTCAAGTTTTTGCCAATATACGGAAAAAGGTTTGTAAATTATTTGATTATTATGATATTAAATGAGCTAAATGTAATGTTTTTTGGGAGTTCTTCCTTTTGACTGGGAAACATTATTGCTGTTCCTTACAGTTAAACACATTATGTTAGTAATATTGTCATTCCCTGTGCCGATGAAGTGTAAGCACTCTCATAATGTAGAAAATTCCACCTACTGTGTTGCAATCAGAAATAAAGTAGTTCACCCTATTACACATAAATTCATAAGAGAAAATATGTTGTGTCAATATTCACTTGTGTAAATACATGAGCAAAAACTGAAGTTGAAGTGTGAGTCTGTTTACATGAGCAGTACTACAATAATCCATCTGTAACAGTGAATGCTTTGCCAGTAGTAAGACTGCTGTTGCATATCAATGTATTAGTGTATACTGCCCTACAGTAAAGTGTTATCTTTTTGTTTTGCTCCACTGAAATGCCATCTCAAAATCCCGCCTCATGTTACTCACAGCTATCTATGGTCTGTCTGCATACGTTCCTCATCGGTATCACTTTGTGAATGAGAATAAAACCTGGACTGAAGCTCAGAGCTACTGCAGACAGACCTACACTGATCTGGCCACCATCAACAACATGGACGAGATGAAGAAGCTGAATGAAACTGTGAAAGATAAATCTGCTAAGGTTTGGATCGGCCTAGAAAAAGTGACCTGGCAGTGGTCCCTGCAAGATGGAACAGTCTACAGAGAAGGACAGTCATACAGCAACTGGTATACAGGAAAACCAAACAGTAAAGCTGGAGAGGTGGTTTGTGTTCGGATGTATGGAGGTTGGAGCTGGGATGATGACGACTGTAGCCGTTTATTACCTTTCGTGTGTTTTGAAGGTAAGAACTCAGAAATGATGGCTGACTGTGACCGATGACGTACACTGTAAAAAATGATTGTCAGTTCAACCTATTGAAAAATACTTTATGTGGTAACATACAACTGAATTTGTTTATTAACAACATACTTTGATTGAAAAAAAAATCATTTGAAGTATTCATTAGTTTATGTACTTTTTACCACAATATTTTTATGTTTAACTGACAACCATTTTTATAAATGGATGAATTTATTTGCTGATCACTAGTGTGCATTATTTTATAATAAGCTTGTCCCTCAGAAGAAAGTGGCAGCAAGATTTTTCAGTCTTTATCACCAGCATCTGTATTGGAAAGTAAAATGCCACTGTTCACTCTGTTGTTGGACAGTAATATAGACACATTTCTCTGTATCCAGACAAGAAATGAAAAGCAACTGACTCAAAACTAATTCATAATAAAAGTGATTGGTAGTCACTGAATTGTGAGTGAACGTTTTAAATATGTGACTATGCAACACAATTTTGAAACTACAGCCATTACAGTCTAACAATACATGTTGTGAGATGAGACATCAGAGAATGTCATAATAAACCTGTTTTTTTAATCATTTTTATTTAACGTTTGATTGCCGGAGCAACAGAGGGGAAAAAAAAAAGCTTTCCTAAAGTTTTTCTAGTTTCTGTGTGTGATCAGAAAGACAAAAAGATGTTTACAGAAATTGGATAGTATATACAAATAAATACTGTAGGAAAGCCTACACTATTCAATCATGTAAACACTAAGCTATAATTCAATAGTAATTGTTGCTGGGGACCAAGCATATTTTTACTCAGCTCAGCTCAGAGTAAATTTGATGGTTACTTTCTTCCAGATTGCAATAAACTGATTTTGTCCTGGTCAAAGGTTAGCAAGCTAATTTGTCCTTCTTCCTAACTAAGCCGACAGCTTTTCTGTATTAGTTTAACCTGCTGCACACGTGCAACTGAATTTATTTTACTTTTTTTCCATGGTTTCATTTGTATCTAATAATTAGGCAGATGTGTTTTATTGTACTGTCCATTTTTTGTATGTGCAAAATAATGAAAAATTTATTTGAAATGTATTAACAAATTTGCTGTTAACACTTTTCAGAAAGAAAAAACAGTTACATATTTATTAATTACACAAAGAGCTGGCGTGATGCTCAGAGCTACTGCAGAAAGAACTACACAGATCTGGCCAGCGTGAGGAACCAGGCTGAGAATGACGAGATAAAGAAGGTAGCCAATGGAGCAACGGTTTGGATCGGCCTGTTCAGAGACTCCTGGAAGTGGTCAGATGAGAGTTACTCCTCATTCCGATACTGGAAGCAAAACCAGCCAGATATTTCTAGTGGAAAAGAGAACTGTGCTCATATAGTAATGACTGACGGGGGCTACTGGAATAATGCAAATTGTGAAACAAAGTTTCCATTCATCTGCTCTGAGAGTGAGTTGAATTTTAAAATGTGTGCAATTATTTAGGTTTAAGGTTAGTTAATTACTTAATTTACACATTGCTAGTCATGCCATGAGGCAAATTCATGTTTACTTGTGGAACCTAAAGTTGAACTGGATAGAAATATTTTAACATAAGAAATTTAGGTAGACACATATGCAGTACATTAAATGTACATGTTCAAAAATATTCAAAATATGCAAAGATGTAGCTCATCATATATTGTTAATAATTTCCAGAGAAAAACTCTACATACATGTTGGTTAAGGAGGCAAAGACCTGGCGTGAAGCTCAGAGCTACTGCAGAGAACATTACACAGACCTGGTCAGTGTGAGGAACCAGATTGAGAACCAGCAGATATTTGATTCAGCAAAACAGTCAGTCAGTGACAGTGTGTGGATTGGCCTGTTTAATGATTCCTGGAAGTGGGCAGATCAGAGTAGCTCTTCATTCCGATACTGGGCATCAACACAGCCAGATAATTATGGTGGAAATCAGAACTACACTGCAGTGTTTATGACTGAGCAGGGCCGATGGCATGATGTAAATGGCAACAGCCAGCTTCCATTCATCTGCCATCAGAGTGAGTTGCATTTTCTATAATTACAATGTGTCACTGATCATGACTTCAACACACTTTACCTGATTATGTAAACTGGACTCTGGTCTAAATTATGCACTGATCATTTTCTCTTTTCCTTTTTCTTCCAGATAAGCTGATCTTGATCAAGCAGAATCTGACCTGGAGAGAAGCTCTGAGATACTGCAGAGTGAATCATGTGGATCTGGTCTCTGTTCACTCTGAGGAGATCCAGCTCTGGGTGAAGGAGGTGGCACAGAAAGCCTCCACTGAACATGTGTGGCTGGGTCTGCGTCACACCTGCACCCTCAGCTTCTGGTACTGGGTGGATGGAGAGTCTATCTGCTACCAGAACTGGGCTCCAGGTAACGGGACAGGAGGAGAAGACTGCAGCTCTGTAGAGAGAACCGGAGCGGTGCAGTCTAGAGGAGGTCAGCAGTGGGTCAGCCTGCCTGAGGACCAGAAACTCAACTTCATCTGCACCACCTATGAAGGTTAGTTACTCAGTGTGCGAGTGTGTATCTGAGTGTCTGTGGCTTTACATGCTTTTTTATAGACTACATTTAAAAATGTGCCATTCTGTTGTATTTTTGTAGATTGAATGAAAACAGTGATGAAGAATGGAAACAAGCTGTGTTCCATCGTCTGTCCCCAACATCAGTGGATCCACGTTACTGTCATGTCTATGTTTGCATGTCTGTACAGATTAAGGAAACTAATAAGATGCATAACACTTTTTTTTTTTTGTGTCTCACAATTTGCAACTAAACCTATTTAGAATTGCTACAGAGATTGAAGGCGATAAGCAGACATCAAATAAGTTTTAATTCATTTAAATCATTATATTTTGATTCTTTTTTGTTTCTTGTTTCTGAGCATTATTTTTGGTAATATGATTATTATGATAATTAGTAATTAGTAATTATTAGAAGTTGTAGTAGAGGTGTTAGTAGTAGCAATATTGGTGGTGGATTCATTTATTCTTTTTTTCAGTTATTTCCAATTGTAACATCTGCTTTATGACACTAACAAACCCTGGAGTGTTATGGCCCATTTACCTTTTTACAAAACTGTAAACTGTAACATATAAAGCCAACAACATGTTAATTAAATCTCTTACAAGCTTAAAATGTTTTTGTTTTAACAAAAGTGAAAGTTTTTTTTTCACGGTCCTAGAACCACTAGGATCTTGTTTAACATATGTTATGATTAATATGGTGACTTTAATAGACTCCACTAGGCATTTGTTTTGTTTATCTTCTAGAGTGTATCCCATTTATCCAATGTTCTGTGTAATATCTTGTAAATGTTTACTCATGAAATCCTATATTATTTCTGATGTTTGTACCCTTGTTATGACACAAACTGCTGAAGTTGCTGAAAAAGTACACATACACACATATAAAATACTCTTACTAAAGGTTTTATTCAAGCTAACTTCATACTAATTACTGCTGTGTTTACATTCATTGTATCACCTCTGTTTACTTTTTTAATTGTTGGTTAAGCAATAAAGTTGGTGAAGGCATCAGCACTGTCTGTCTTTATTTGCTTTTAATTGCATTAAACTGCATTTTTTTCCTCATACACACTAAAATAGTATTGGGTGCTTACCTCATAGTATCAGGTACTCACCTAATAGTATCGGGTGTTCACCACAGAGTATCTGGTGCTCACCACATAGAATTGGGTGCTCACCACATAGTATCAGGTGCTCACCACATAGTATCTAGTGCTCACCACATAGTATCAGGTGCTCACCGCATAGCATCTGTTGCTCACTTGATAGTAGTGATTGCTCACCTGATAGTATCCGGCGCTCACCACATAGTATCTGGTGATATCTGGTATACCACATGGTGAAAGGCAGATGATGTGTATCTCAGCCCCTCTTCATAGCCTCATAACACCGGATGTGAGCTGCATATGATCTTCTGATAAGATGGAGTTTAAAAGACAGACTCTACAGAATCAGGAAATGTTTGAACCGTATTTCTTCTAGAGAAGATAGAGAAACATATACAGGAACATCAAATTAGATGCACAGGCAAGTTTGTTGACCCCAGAGGCCTATAAAGGAAACAGTAATGATATTCATCTCTGATGATGCTGATTATTTGTTTTGAAAATCAACCTGGGCCACTTTGCATGTCTGTATCACGCAAAGAGCTTTACATATCCTCTTCACTGGTGTAGAAAAAAAACAAAAAACAAAACATTTACTGGAACTGTCACTGTCGCTGCTGACGGGAACAATACAATAATGAATGAGCCTGGAGATGTAAAGAAATGAGATACTGTATATGAGCATAACGTGAGTTGAAGAGGAGCAGAAACACATCACGACGCCGGAGAAAGAAGAACACCTTCCACCAGGATTCATTATCATTCACATTTATAGTGTAAGTAGAGCTATTCTAAGTGGTTCTGTTTTCCATGATAATTCTTACATGATGTAGTTGTTATAGTGTTATAGTTGTGAAATTAGATTAATATCTCAAGTTTGATCTAAACATCTGAGTGATGAAATACACTTGTCTCTCAGAAATGGATCAGAAATGGATTTCAGTCTTCTTCCTTCTCTCAGGTCAGTGTGAACTTTGTCTCTAGTAGGAGATTCATTTGCTCTAATATTAGAAGCCAATGAATAATTTTAATGTGTGTCTGGAAGACGGTTCCTTCTTAAGTCAGTGTATTTACCCTCTATACATTTATGTTTTTGTGGACAATACTTTGTGTCTTTGTTTTGTATGTGTTTCAGACAGAAGAGTTTGCATATTAGCATTTTGAGCAGTGCTTGATTTGCAGTGCTTCCCTGATATATGTTTTTTTCAAACTGAGCTGTATATGCTTCAATTCCACCGGTGTTGCTGTGCATTTGGGGTGTCAAATGTGTGGGACTAGAGCAGTAGTATGGTGCCAGGGGGTCACAAGAATGGTGCTACAAGACATACCTTATCTAACACAAGCTCTCCTGAATGGCTCCACCCACAGGCCATGGAAGACAGGTTAATTTCGATTAGGAATTTCTGTTGGGTGAGCTCATTACTGAGGGAATGTTTCTATTGGCTGCTGAACTTGAAGCATTTTTCCACACTATCCCAAAGATCCATGGTTTGGTTGTGAAGGAAGGTGTCACAAAATATTTTTAACCCCAAGAAAGGGTCGCACTGTAAAGAATTGAGAAGCCCTGGTTTAGAAGAAGTGAATGCGCAATTTCTATATTCATAGTGACTATTTACTGCAGGTGGTTCCAGTTTGTGCTTGGTTTATTATGACCAGCTGTTGAAATGATGTCACCTGTAAGCTGGCTAATTTGAATGCCTGAGGTTCTAAAACACATAGATTGTTTTATGACTGGCTGTAGATAGAAAATGACAGGATAAGAGGAAAGGAAAATTCTGTCTAAGAGAGCTGAAAGTGAAGGAGATGGCAAATCCAATCTGCTAAAAGATGAATAGAAAAATCAATGTGAGATCAATAATTACAATTATAACTTGCCCAAGATCTGTGGATAAATTAAATGACCAAATGTCTTAGTTTGGTCATTTAAGTTTATATATGTTCACTGCTTTATCATGGTTTGCTATTGTTGATGAAAATAACAGTAAACAGTATAGTAGACTGAAACATAAAGACTCAGGTTTGTCTTATTTCATTCAACAAACTATTTGATGGCTCATAAAATAAAGACTACTGTATTATGAATTTGTAACATTTACCTTTTTACAAAACTATTCTAACATTAATGGTGTAGTTTTGGTGAAAATATACTTTATGACATTTTATTAAACAGTTAATTACAATGTTATTTTTTTTCTTCTCACATCTGTAGTAATTTCAGAACAAACCATGTAACATATAAACTCAGTTCTGCTATCATTTCTAAGATAATTTCAGTAAGATGTGTTAGATTTTCATAAATTTCACGTTTTAAAAAAATTACTTAAAATTTGTATATTTTCAATAGACGTGTGGTGGAATCTTGATTTGAATTCCAACTTTCATTGATGATGTCATAATGGCACTGAAGCTGATTGGCTGTGCTTATTTGAAATGTTTCCACTGAATTCTGCTTTTCCTTTCTGCTATAGCTTCATAACCGTCTCACTTATCTTTTAATTCCTTAATTTTTTCACCCATCCATCTATGCATTAAACAGCTGTTTTTTTTTCCATTATTTATTAAACTTGAACTCATCAAAACCTCATGTTAGAGGCTGATTAGTTTTCCACCTTCTTTTCCCATACGCTTTTCCTTTATTCTACATTTCTTTGTCTTCTTTCTTTCTTTCTTTCTTTCTTTCTTTCGCTTATGTTTTTCTTTCCTTCAATTTTTTTTTAATTTTCTTGCTTATAATCTTTCATTTTTATTTTGTATTCTGTGACTCAACTTATTCATACAATTACGATGTTATGATAATTTCTTGCATTGCACACACCGTATTTCTGTTGGTCTAAACCAACTTAAAGTGCCACAGAAAATGTTCAGGCCTGTGTGATTTCACCCCAGTAAGTGTCACAAACTACCTGAAAACTTGGCATTGAAGTTTTGAAGCTTTCGAAGCTTTGAAGCTTATACCTACTACACCCACATAAGCAATGATCCCACTTTATATTAACAATCACAAATGTTCCTTATATAGTGTCTTCTTCAAAAGCTTAACACCAGATGAAAAACAAACAAAAAGTAACATATCGCTGCTGTCGAAAGAAAACCTTATATCTCCATTTTTGTCATTTTTTAAGTTTTTGACTTAATTTGAAAAAAGCCTGATGGCCTTTACATTGTTTGTAAATTTCATGATGAATGGACCAAACGAACTGGCCCAAAATTACTTGTAAAAAAACCTGGTTCCTTTGACTTACTTTAAAAATAAAGTAGGTTCTTCCTTCTCCTGTTAAGTTATAATTTGTGAGATTACAGGTTTTGTTTTGACAGCAGCCATATGTTAAAATAAATTTTGGATTACTGATCAATTTAATTGCATTAACTTGCAGTGTCTGAACTGGTAGTGACTCGACATTAGCTTAAGCTGTTACAGATGCTGGCCCATACGGGGACTTTGTAGTTTATTATTGGTGCTTTCATTGATTTGGATAAGATGGCCACAATTCAGCATTCATTTTCTGACATTTTATCTGGTGGGGCTAGTGATCAGGTTGAAACTGTTGGTGGTCTTGAATCTCCCCCTTTCATCCCTGTCCCTGGTGTTACTTATAGAAAGTATGCAGAGAAACAGATGGACTACAGTCTTAATGCAACAGCATAATGTACTTAAATGTGTAATATGATTGACTGCTGCTTTACCAACAAGATTTTCAGATTTTTCAGATTATAACAAATATAGCCTACTATATAAGGGTACTTACACTGGATCTGCATAGGAAATGTCAAATTTCCCAACATTTAGCTAGCTGCAGCAGTATGGTTCTCTTTAGATTCGGTGACCTAAGTTCTGGGTTTAAAACACAAAGTAATACTCCCTCAGCTTACTTAACCCTTTCGGTCATTTTAAAGTTTAATAATACTGGAAAAATAGTTTTAATAAAATTTGGATAATGAAACCTGTTCTGTAGGGTTAATATGAAAATAACTAATTGAAATTAATGTGTTTGCACCCCCCACACACACATTAGCAGTGAGAATGGAGACTACAAAAATGTGAAAATATCAAATTTAGACTGAAACTGATGTTTTCTTTTCAAATTTGAGACACAATGTGAGAGCATAATCCCTCCCAACCACTTACACACAGATACAATTAATAAAATGTAGTTTTAAAATTATAAGTTAGTATGATTTGAACTGCAAGTTTCAGTTTGACATGGGACAGATATTTTGTTCAGTGGTGGAAACCATGTACTTGAGTGAAAAAAAGTTTTGCCTTCAAATGTACTTAAGTATCAAAAGTAAAACTACTAAAAGATTATTTATGGCTCTAATGTCCTACTATAAGTTTTGTAACCAAACTCCTGCTTTATCAACTCATGGTAGGTGAAAATACTCTAGTGTCACTCTTTTAACGTCAGTATTTTAATAGAATGTCATTAATTATTCTGACACTTATGTCTATTAAATTATCATGAGCACAAAACACTGAAAGCAAACGATTTCCATTAGGTAGAACCAAGTGGCTCTGAAATAACCTTTTGTGAACAAGCAATGTTTCCGTTAAGATTTATTTGGAACTTAGTTTAAATAAAAAAATTGTCTAAATTTAAAGAACTGTAAATTTAATACAAACTTGCTTTAAACACAGCTTCGCAAATGAGTTTTGCTTTACTTTATTGCATCTGTAGGTCTCTGTTCATAAACATAAACTAGCCAGAATGAATTTACTATAAAATGAAATAGTGTTCGTATAAATTCAGAAAAAAGACACGTCAGTCACAACTGCACATGTGTGCATATTTCTATATTGTGGTCTACTTACACAAAGTTAGGTTAGTTCCATCATTTATGTTGAATAGACACTGGTTGTGAATTACATTTACTTCGTTACTGACCACCAGTGGTCTTGTTTGTATTAATCACCACGCCCCATGACAGAAAATGTCAAACATGTTGAAATAGTCTAAACAAGAAGGAATGTTGATGTCAAGTTTTTGCCAATATACAGAAAAAAGTTTGTAAATTATTTGATTATTATGATATTAACTGAGCTAAATGTAATGTTTTTTGGGAGTTCTTTCTTTCTTTTGACTGGGAAACATTATTGCTGTTCCTTACAGTTAAACACATTATGTTAGTAATATTGTCATTCCCTGTGCCGATGAAGTGTAAGCACTCTCATAATGTAGAAAATTCCACCTACTGTGTTGCAATCAGAAAAAAAGTAGTTCACCCTATTACACATAAATTCATAAGAGAAAATATGTTGTGTCAATATTCACTTGTGTAAATACATGAGCAAAAACTGAAGTTGAAGTGTGAGTCTGTTTACATGAGCAGTACTACAATAATCCATCTGTAACAGTGAATGCTTTGCCAGTAGTAAGACTGCTGTTGCATATCAATGTATTAGTGTATACTGCCCTACAGTAAAGTGTTATCTTTTTGTTTTGCTCCACTGAAATGCCATCTCAAAATCCCGCCTCATGTTACTCACAGCTATCTATGGTCTGTCTGCATACGTTCCTCATCGGTATCACTTTGTGAATGAGAATAAAACCTGGACTGAAGCTCAGAGCTACTGCAGACAGACCTACACTGATCTGGCCACCATCAACAACATGGAGGAGATGAAGAAGCTGAATGACACTGTGAAAGATAAATCTGCTAAGGTTTGGATCGGCCTAGAAAAAGTGACCTGGCAGTGGTCT